>NC_074678.1:4397538-4685038 GCF_029448725.1 Salvelinus fontinalis | reverse complement strand
TGTCCTCAGGGAAGTGGCTGCCGTCACACCACAGCTGCAGCGCCTCCTCTGGATGGGAGGGGAACTGACCCATGACACTCACCAGCAGGAGGCAATGGGGTAACTCTGTCCCGGGACTCAACTCTACATACAGGCACACAAACAGGACAGGCATGGGCCACAAAAAGGCTCACACTCAACACAAGGTGGGCCTGACAAGACTCATGAGACCGTAGGCCTACTGGTAAAATGGACACGAGGGGGTATTTTAGGCATTATTAATCGCACTCTACTCTTTTTACTGACTCAAGTCGTGCTGAGTTTGTTTGAGTGACTCGTTCATTTTAGTCATTTGTTTTGACCTGCTGGCCGCAGTGAAGTCCTACAGCAGGATTAATACTCTCCTCCGGCTCAGCGGCTCCAGAGACAAGCTCCAACCAACAACTGTTTGTCATATAGCCGTGCAGGAAAACAGATCATGCTGCAGGCAGCGTAGACGAACAAGACATGTTTGGAAATGGTCATTGATCGCATGGTGCAAGAATGAATACAATGAATTATTGAATGTTATGACGGACACACACAGCCTCTGTTCAACAAAGTCGAACACGAATCGTTTGGGGGGGGGGGGGGGGGGGGGGGCTGCAGTTCACAAACAATATTGTTCTTATCACCCATATCAGTCGTTCACAATCTAGTCCGGCCACAACTAGACTTTGTTTCTAATGTATCAAGAAATAATCATATTTGTTTAGCTAACAATCAACATTGTTTAAAGCACCACACTTCTCAGTCACAAATGGCATCTCCAATAAGCCCTACGGTGAACGACGTGAACTTGTAGAATCATGACTCTTTCGAGTCTTCAGTTCATCGTTTGCCGGTAAGGTGGTCCTGTGTACACTGGGCATTACTGTCTCAAAGGAACAAAATGAGTCTGAAAGATGAGTTCTTTTGACTGAACGAGTCGATAAGATCAGCGTCAGTAAAAAGAGCTGAACTTCTTATCTCTACTGTTTATGTCCCCTTGATTAATGACAGATAACAAGCAGAGCCCTGATATTCAAAGTAGTACTTTGGCCTTGTGAGATGAGAGAGCATTGTGTTCCAAGTTGACTTCTGACCCCTAAATAAAAAACCAGAGCACACTCAGCAAACCAATGTCCTCAAAGGACACCAACGGAAGGTGTGTGTGTGTGTGTGTGTGTGTGTGTGTGTGTGTATGTTTGCTTTTGTTATATATATGTCTCAAGACGGAAAGCATCCCTACAGTACATTGACAGAGGCCCCAGATGAACGTGGGACAGTGGACATGGATGTAATAAGGAAACAGACTGTATAATTCAAGACCTAAGGCTCATGGCATTAAAGTGCATCACAGGAAAAACTGTGTGGCCCCAAACAATGTCAATAAAGCACATGGGTATGATAGGGTTAGCATAGACTGCAGTGTGAAGTATTTCACCGTTTTCTACACTAGGGTGAAGGTAGAGGTGGACTCACGCTGGCTGGGGTTGAGGACGGACTCGGCAAAGGGTCTGAGGGGGAGCAGCTGGGAGAGCAGAGCGTCCATGGGCACCAGAGCTGCTCCGTTCAGCTCCTCAGACAGAGGGGAGGGGAGCACTGGGGAACACAGGCTGGGGGGAAACTTGCTGTGGATAAAATATAATAAACGTTAACCATAGAGGGTGTGTGTGTGTGTGTGTACAGTACGTGTGAGTTGCAGAAAGTGTAGCCGTATTATACCTGACAATTTGAAGGTAGAGTTGGTGGAAGCGTCTGCAAGACTTAGAAAGAAAAGCCTTGAATTCCTTTATGTAATGAACTAATGTGTTGGCAAAAAATCTGCACATCTTTGTAGTTTTCTGAAACAGCTTGTATTCTGGGCTGTGTGCCACCTGCTGTAAGAAACAGAGACGAGCGGTTCAACAGGACAGCAGGAACAACCAGATCAAGCTGAGAGCATTGTTTCACTGCGTGGCTGTGTTCTACCCTTCACCTCATGCTCAGACATCTAGGGTCACAGTGAGAATGGTGCATTTTTTGTCCAGAATTGACCCGTAACAAACCCCATGCAAAAAAAATGTTCTCTATTGTAGTGTAATATTAATGAATAATGCATTTGGACTCCAGGATTTTCATTTGCACACACTGTATACAGATTTTTCTATTGTGTTATTGACTTGTACGTTTGTTTATGCCATGTGTAACTCTGTGTTGTTGTTTTTGTCACACTGCTTTGCTTTATCTTGGGCAGTTTTAAATGGCCTACCTGGTTAAATGAAGGGGAAATAAATAATAATAATAGAAGGAAATCAGCTCATTCAACTCATCAAGGTCATGTTCAGTGAGCACGCAACAAAAAACATTTGGAAATGAATAAAAGATTAATGCCAGCCCAGTGAGCACAAGACTTATTTTCAATGTCTTTTCACCCAAAAATATCAATTTTCAACGTCTTATCAACCAAAAATATCAATTTTCAATGTCTTTTCAACCAAAAATATCAATTTTCAATGTCTTTTCAACCAAAAAGATCAATTTTTAACGTATTTTCAACCAAAAATATCTATTTTCAACTTCTTTTCAACCAAAAACATCTATTTTCAACTTCTTTTCAACCAAAAATATCTATTTTCAACTTCTTTTCAACCAAAAATATATATTTTCAACTTATTTTCAACCAAAAATATCTATTTTAAACTTCTTTTCAACCAAAAAGATCTATTTTCAACTTCTTTTCAACCAAAAAGATACATTTTCAATGTCTTTTCAACCAAAAAGATCTATTTTCAACTTCTTTTCAACCAAAAATATCTATTTTCAACGCCTTTTCAACCAAAAAGATCTACTTTCAACGTCTTTTCAACCCAAAAGATGTATCATCGTCTTTCGTTCATAGGGAGTGTTCCTCTGACTGTGATGTGATTGGCGGTGTACCTGTGGCCCCGCCTGACTGATCTGCTCAGCCAGCTCCAGGCAGCTGTGGAACGATGCCAGCAGGTCATCACACAGACAGGATGTGATGTCACCGTGACGAAGCCGCTCCTCCACCAACGACCCATACTTCACACACTGCCTGATCAGATCAGCCAATCAGTCAGCCAACAAAAACAGCCAGATAGATTTAAATTATCATCCAAATGTAATGTTTGTGGGCCGGACTATACTTACTGAATAATTCATTTACAATAGATCAAATGTTTATGATGATTAAAAATGTATATGTTCTATACTTACTTAATAATGAATTTCCATGTGTTGGCGTGTAGTGCGATGTCAAGGTTTGAGATAACCGAGCATATATCCAGGAGACTATGAATCACTGAAGGAAATAAACAGCTTTTCATGGTCATCACTGAGGCAAAAACTATTGTTAATGTATGACAATGTCTTACCATAAACACTGAATAGTATAAAATGGTCACTTTTATCTACATTGAGAATTACTACCCACAAACCACCAGACGGATGCATAAGTCTCTTCCGACACACACACACACACACACACACACACACACACACACACACACACACACACACACACACACACACACACACACACACACACACACACACACACACACACACACACCAGTGATGATATCGGAGACGTCGTCCTCCGAGGATGTGTTCTCCAGGGAGATCCTGTCCATGAGTTCCATCAGGCCTTTCTGTAGTGAGTAAGCCTCTTTAAACAGGCCCTGAAGCAGGTCTCCCACCAGGGACAGACGCTCACAGTACACCTCCCCACTCTCCTGGGGACAGAGTCATTCCCACAACATATTGTAATAACGCCACTGAATCCATACAGTACAAAACTACATATGAACATGATGTGCTCTTTTAGATACTCCTAGACATAGACTTTTGCACAGTAAGAATAATTAAAACAGTGAATTCCTTGCAGTCATACCTTGCAGTGCTGGAAGGTGTTCCTGAGGACCTTAAGGATGCAGGAGGGTAAGGAGCGGATACTATTCAGAGCAGGAGCCTCCTCAAATGAGCAGACATGGCGCACACAGCCAGACAGCACCTCCAACACCTGCACCATCACCTGACAAACAGAACCCCCCCACCCCCCCCAGCTAATGATGTCCACTCAGTACAATTAGCATTCAGATCTGAAGAGGGTAAAACAACGTATACCTTAACTTTCATTTGCTGTATTGGACTTGTGATTTCATGATATTTATATGCTATTATTTACTTGTGGCGCTATGCTAGGCTATGCTAGTCAGCTTTTCTGATGAGGAGGATCCCGGATCCGGGAGGGTGATTAAGTAGAGGTTTTAACACAACAGAGAGAAAGACAGGGGAGTGCTTCTCTCTCATACTGTATCAGAGAGAGAGCGATAGAGAGAATTTACCAGGCATTAAGAACAAACCTGTAGAATGTTCCTGAGAAAAGAGTGTATTTCCGTGTTCTGAATGGACAGCCCTCCTACTTGGTTAGTGATCTCCTCCATCAGTGTGTTGAACATCTTCCCTACCTGCAGACATTGCAACAGTTAAAACACACAAACACTGACCTGATGCTTGTGAACATGCATGTCTGTGTTCAAACAAGAAAATAAATATGTCCTACCTTAGGTAAGACCTTGGAGAAACACTCGTCTTCCAGCTCTGACAGGCTGAGGTGAGGCAAGAACATGTCTGTGATGATTTTCAGCACATCTAAAAGAAGACGCAAACATGAAATGAGAGAACGAGTGCCACTGGCCTTTCACTCTAGGCCTTATTCATGGAGAACACTGAATTATGACTGGGTTTACTGACAGGTGACAACTTTGGATTTTATTTCACCTTTACTTAACCAGGCAGGCCAGCTGAGAACAAGTTCTCATTTACAACTGCGACCTGAATTTCATGTCCCCAACTAAAATTTGAGTCGAAAACTGTCATTACACACAATTATATGCATGTATACATATATATTCCAGTCTCTGACATTGCTCGTTCTGTTATTTTTTTAAATGTTATTGCTAGGTATTGCTACACTGTTGGAGCTAGAAACACAAGTATTTTGCTGGACCTGCGATAACGGCAGCAAATCTGTGTTCACGACCCATAAACTTTGATTTGATGTTAAAAAGATGAGACTTACGTATATGTTCTTCCCAGCTTTCTGTCTTATAATGCATGGAGTACACACAGTTAAGGAGTTCAAAAGTAATGCAATTTGACTTCAACAGTAGTAGCTACACACACAGGCATACTACATCAACTGGATAGGTCTGATGTTTACAGTCCTTTCAACCATAAGTAAATGATGTATGCCCCGTGTCATGTTTTGTACAATAGAGACCCACGAAAGGATATGATGAGTTTGGGGAGGACGGATTTGACTTCCAGCCGACAGGTGTCCTTGCTCCACTGGGCCACCTCTTCTAACAGAGTGGTCTGCGACATGGTGATGATGACAGCCTAGGTGGTGTACACTACAAAATAAAGAACATTGTTCTCGTACTTTTCTCCACAAACCATGGATGTAGCAAACGCCGGTTAAACACAACGATTTACGACGGAGTTGAGCAGCGACTGGTGTGGGCAGACAGCTCTAATGTCGTAAAATGAAGTTTTTATCAAAACTACTCCTTTTAGCATCCAAAGAACTGTCCGCAATCACAACGAACAATATCGTGTGTAATTGTGGGCTATTATTTTGGTGCGGAAGTCAGTCGTTTTTAATCATTTTATTTGGCATCGGAGCCAACCAACCCTATCATAAATCGTTGAGTTTAGACGGCTAAGGAGGTTGTACAGGCACTAAACTTGTCGACGTTAGCTAGCTGGCTGCAGGTTACGTCCAGCTAGTTAGCAAGGTAGCTAGCTAACAGGCTTCGCTCTTTGATTCCGTTTACGTTAGCCAACTAAGTAGCGTTAGCTAGCTAGCTAAATTGATAAACTTGTGCTTACCTTGCAACTTTCTTTCAGTAGTTCACAAATCCCCACGGAATGTGAATTCTACTTGCGTTATTACATGCATAGAAAACGACATGTCTTGCTTCACTAACTAACTGGTTTAAAAATATTCAAACTGTATCGAGAGTTTGTGGATAACTTTAGCCAGAAAGAGGTACCTGTGTGAAACTAGCCACAATAAGGATTAGGAACTAAAGAGGAATTTGCGGTTTGCCTTCAAAATAAATGTCCATCATTGAAAGTGATTCAAACAGATACAAATAGTGGAATCGTGACACATTTGGACTAGATAACGCTAAACAAGGTCGGAATGTGAAAATATAAATTCAACAAAATACAATAATTACTTAATTTTGCAACTATAAAACAAAAAAACTGTTGAAATCGCACTGTGGCTGAATTAGATTGTAGAATTCCGTTGTAGGCATGCTTATAGGCAATGTTTTTTTTTACATTTAACTAGGCAAGTCAGGTAAGAACAAATTCTTATTTTCAATGACAGCCTACCAGGGAACAGTGTGTTAACTGCCTTGTTCAGAGGCAGAATGACAGATTTTTACCTCGTCAGGGATCCAGTGCTCTAACCACTAGGCTACCTGCCACCCCATGTACAGCCTTACCCATGGATCTTGGGTCCATGAAATGGGGTATCATCATACTCAGTGAAACAAACAGATTACAAGTCTGAAGAGTTTACAGAAATATTAGTGTCGTAGGTCATATTAAGGAACTTCAACTGTGGGAAATCACCTCACTATTCAGCCTATTGTGCGTATTGACATTCCTATTGAAATGAACAGCCTTATCTATGGATCTTGGGTGCATGAAATGGAGTATCAGCCTACTCAGTTACATCCATAGATTACAGCTGTGAAGAGTTTTCACAAATATTAGCGTTGTAGCACTTATTCCAGGACTTTGAAACCGGTGTGAAATGAGACACATTAAGCTCACCGGTCAACTGATGCTAATATTTTTGGGAAAACTCTTCACAGTTGTAATCTATGGATGTCACCGAGTAGGCTGATACCCCATTTCATGGACCCTAGATCCATAGGCAAGGCTGTACATTTCAATGGGAATGTTCAATAGGCACAATTGGCTGACCACAGCTCAGCGTTCAACACCATAGTGCCCTCAAAGCTCATCACTAAGCTCAGGACCCTGGGACTAAACACCTTCCTCTGCAACTGTATTCTGGACTTCCTAGCGGGTCACCGCCAGGTGGTGAGGGAAGGCAACAACACATCCGCCACGCTGACCCTCAACACAGGGGCCCCACAGGGGTGTATGCTCAGTCCTATATGCCCTGTTCACCGACGACTGTGTGGCTAAGTTTGCCGACGACAAAAAGGTGGTAGGCCTGATAACCGATGACGATTGAGACAGCCTACAGGGAGGAGGTCAGAAACCTGGCAGTGTGGTTCCAGGACGACAACCTCTCCCTCAATGTCAGCTAGTCAAAGGAGCTAATCCGTGGACTACAGGAAACAGAGGGCCTAGTATGCCCCTATTCACGTCGACGGGGCTATAGTGGAGCGGGTCGAGAGCTTCAAGTTCCTCGGTGTCCACATCGCTAAGGATTTATCACGGTCCAAAACACACCAACACAGTCGGTGAAGAGGGCACGACAACGCCTCTTCCCCCTCAGGTGAACGAAAATATTTGTCCTGGGACCTCAGATCCTCAACAAGTTATACAGCTGCACCATTGAGAGCATCTTGACTGGCTGCATCACCGCTTGGTATGGCAACTGCTTGGCATGGCAACTGCTTGGTATGGCAACTGCTTGGCATGGCAACTGCTTGGCAAGGCGCTATAGAGGGTAGTGCGTACGGCCCAGTACATCACTGGGGCAGAGCTCCCTCCCATCCAGGACTTCTATACCATGTGGTGTCAGAGGAAGGCCCTAAAAATAGTCAAAGACTCAAGCCACCAAAATCATAGACTGTTTTCTCTGCTACCGCACGCCAAGTGGTTCCGATGCACCAAATCTGGAACCAACAGGACCCTGAACAGCTTCTAACCCCAAGCCATAAGACTGCTAAATAGTTAGTTAAATAGCTACCGGGACTATCTGCATTAACAGTTTTGCACTTGACTTTTTTGACTCATCACATCTGCTGCTGCTACTGTTTATCATCTGTCACTTTATTCCTAGTTATATGTACATACAGTATCTACCTCAATTACCTCGTACCCCTGCACTTCGACTAGGTGCTGGTACCCCTTGTATATAGCCAAGTTATTGTTACTCATTGTGTATTAATTATCACTTGTATTAATACGTGTTTTACTTTTCTATTATTTCTTTATTTGTTTTCTCTCTACATTGTTGGGAATGTAAGTCACTGTTTGTCCACACCTGTTGTTTACGAAGCATGTGACAAATCAAATTTGATTTCATAGTGAGGTGATTTCCCACAGTTAAAGTTTCTTAATATGAATATGAGCTACAACGCTAGTATTTGTGTAATCTATTCAGAATTGTTATCTGTGGGTGTCACTGAGTAGGCTGATGTAATTTTAACGTCTACTACAGCCATAGTGTGCTTTCAACAGATTTGTACTTTTTTGTGTCAAATTAACAAATTACTGTCTTTTGTATCCGTTTTAATCACTTTCAATGGGGGACTTTAACATTGAAGGCGAATCTAAAATTCAGCTAGTGTGGCTAATCGTTATTGTGGCTAGCTTCACACAGGTGGAAGCACCCGACGCTCAAAGTTTCGCGCGCGCATCTCTTTGTTTGGGTCGCCTCTTATTGGTCAAAGCCCAGTGAGTGAGTGATATGTATCAGAACCAATCATACAATAAAAATGTATTTACAGAACTGTTGCCTCTAGGGCACATATGTCAGAGTCAAGGCCCGCGGGCCACATCCGGCCCGCGAGAAGGTTTTTTACGGCCCCTGGGATGATCTTGATTTATTATTAGAACCGGCCCGCAGACCGCAGCAAGCCGGCAGCCCGCAGATCTTTTACACGCACCAATACTACATTTCCCACAATGCAACGGTGACGCACCGAGCAGTAGGCTGCTTCATTTCAATATTTATTGGCACAGCAGTCGTCAGCATCACAGTAAAATTAACTTTCAGATACCCATCAAAAATGGCAAAACGGAAGGTGGACACTGAGAACCGGGGGTTTCAAACAAGGTGGGAGTCGGAGTATATGTTCACGGAGGTAGCTGGAAAACCTGTGTGTCTTCTGTGTGGAGAAAGTGTGGCGGTACTGAACGAGTATAATCTGAGACGACATTATGAAACGAAACACGCGGACAAAAACAAGAATATGGACATGGAACAAAGGCTACAAAAGGCAGAGGAATTAAAACGAGGCCTCAAATCTCGACAGGCTCTGTTCAAAAAAGCCAAATCACAAGGCCAGGCTGCTGTCAAGGCCAGTTTTATTTTGGCAGAAGAGATCGCTAAATCAGCCCGGCCATTTACGGAGGGGGATTTCATCAAAAACTGCATGATTAAAGTTTGTGACGAAGTTTGCCCAGAAAAAAGGCAACTCTTTTTAAATGTGAGTCTGAGCAGAAACACCATTGCCGAGAGAGTAGACCAGTTGTCCATCAATCTAAAAGAGCAGCTTGTGAAAAAGGGAAAAGATTTCATTGCATATTCCTTGGCTGTGGATGAGAGCACCGACATTTCTGACATTGCCCAGTTGTCAATTTTCATCCGCGGAGTGGACTCCAGCCTAAGCGTGACAGAGGAGTTTTTGGCTTTACATCCTATGCATGGCACAACTACGGGGCATGATTTGTATGAAGAGGTGTCAAGATGTGTAAATGAGATGGAGCTGCCTTGGGAAAAACTCGTGGGTTTGACAACCGACGGAGCACCTGCGATGTGTGGACACAGGAGCGGACTGGTGGCGAAGATACGGGAAAAGATGCAAGAGGAAAACGCGACAGGTGAGCTGACAGCTTATCATTGTATCATACACCAGGAAGCGTTGTGCGGTAAAGCCTTGAAAATGGAGCATGTAATGAGCATCATCACGCGCACAGTTAACTTTATCAGAGCCAAAGGTTTGAATCACCGCCAGTTCAAGGCATTTCTGACGGAGTTAGAAACGGAGCATGGTGATTTGCCTTATCACACAGAGGTGCGATGGCTAAGCCAGGGAAAGGTGCTTCAAAGATGTTTCGAGCTTCGTGAGGAGATTTGTCTGTTCTTGGACAGCAAAGGGAAAGACACAACACAACTCCGAGACGAAATGTTTCTGTGTGAAATGGCTTTTCTGTGTGACATTACGAGTCATCTGAATGCAATGAACTTGCAGCTGCAGGGTCGGGATCATGTCATCTCTGATATGTACAGTACAGTGAAGGCATTTAAAACCAAACTGACTCTGTGGGAGACGCAGATGCGGAAAGAAAATTTGAGCCACTTTCCCAGCTGCCAGACCATGAAAGAGAAGCTCTCTACCAGTGCGTTCCCGAGCGCACAGTTGGCTGATAAAATAGGTATGCTTGCCGCTGACTTTCGACGCCGATTTGCTGACTTTGAAGCACAAAAAAGCAGGTTGGAACTGCTCGGTAACCCATTTGCTGTTGACGTGGAAAGCTCACCACCAAACCTCCAAATGGAGTTGATTGACCTCCAATGCAATGATGCACTGAGGGCAAAATATGCGGCAGTGGGTGCTGCGGAGTTCGCCCGTTTCCTCCCCGACACAATGCCCCAGCTGCGCATCCAGGCTGCTCAAACGTTGTCTATGTTTGGCAGCACATACCTGTGTGAACAACTGTTTTCTTTGATGAACCTGAACAAAACATCACACAGAAGTCGACTTACTGCTGAACACCTCCACTCAATTCTGAGGATTTCCTCAGCTCAGAGCCTTACCCCGAACATTGATGAACTTGTGGAAAAGATGGGACACCACCAAGTATCACCCTCAACCTCAAACAAGTGAACATTACTGTGCAATCACATATTTAGAGTTTTTACTCAGTTCAAGTTTAAAAGTTAAAGTTTAATATTTGTTTTCACTGCATGTTACTTCTCCTTAAACAAAGTGTTGTTTTTGATTAATAGATTTTTGCACTTTATTTTATTGTATTTCAATCCAATTATATTTAAAAAATATTTCAGTTGAGTGGATGATAGAAAATTGCTATTATTGTTTTTTTCTTTGAAGTAAATTTAGCCCACTTTTGCTAAAATAGAAAATATAGGCTACTGATGGTGCCTTGAATACCGGTTTCTTTCATTTAATGTTCATGTTATGGGGATTTTTATATAAAGGAAATTTGTCTTTTGTGTCTGTTGAAAATTAAAGATTACTGACAGAGCCATAAGAAAATATTGCTTTATTTATCTGATCATATTGGAATATATTTGTTAGGTTTTCAGTAGGTTCAATTAGGTTCACTAGACTATATGCGTCATTTAAATTTTTTTCAATGAACATTCGAACAGTCCGGCCCTCGGCTTGTAGCTAAATTTTTTATTTGGCCCTCCGTCCATTTGACTTTGACACCCCTGCTCTAGGGGTTGCCTCTTGAGCCAAAGGGGGTAGGTCCGTGGTGCTAGGCTAGGCTAGTGCTATCCCAAACCTTGGGATGCCCCTACCCCATTGAAGTTGACATTTTAAAATGGTTAAGGTTAGGAACCGGTTAGGTAAGGGTTGGAGATTAGGGTAGGGATGTCCCAAGGATTGGACAGAAAGGGTCACAATGCAATATCCACATTACATATTGCATTACTCCGTGGCGATGTTAGCATGTACATCTTGGTGGGGCAAAGAAACAAAAAAAAAATGTTTTGATGCATGTCACTACACAACACTAAACAATACATTTATTGCACTATAACTGTGACAAATGGTGCACACAAACTTTTAGGGCCTACATAAAGCTGTCCCAACAACAGTCCCAAAACCTTACCACTGCTACACCTGGCTATCAGCTGAGCCTTGTCTGGCAGCGAAACAGTTCATTCAGCCTCATTTACTGCCTTTATAAAAACATAGCTGATTTGGCTGACTTGCTTAAACAAATGTGGTTCTACTGACAATTGAGATGTACAAACTATGGAATAAGGGGACGACGAGCGGATAAGAGGCAATCCGTAATTTCGATTAAGACATTAATGAGCGAGCTAGAACGAACATAGTCAATATAACTATTTGTTTAGCACTTTTGAAATGTACAGCAACAGAATTCAGAACATGGGCCGTTCTTAAAGTATTTTCCCTGTACACCAAGTCAGAACCGTTGGATAAATAAAAGGTGCATATAAGCAGACAGTGAAAGCTCTTACAATATTCGATGATGACATTTCTCTAAAACAAGCTATAGGCTACATGTGCACCACCAAGTCAGAACAGTAGGCTAAGTTAGTAGGGGGAAAGGGACCAAATTATTAGGGTGAGGCACATGGGCTACTAACAACTTACTACACAAAATACACTTAGTATTATTTTTTTAGCTACAATATACATATCTCCCTGGCATATTATATCATTTATGCAGCAGCATTCAATACATTTTTGGACTCACCTTGTTGTGCTGTGCTCACTTGAACAGGAAGGTAGCGCGGCGGTCCTTCGTGGGCAAATTCTGCCATCAAACTTTGTCATCAAAGTCTGATATTCTCTGATAAGGATTGAAAAGGATTGGCCAGTAGAATGTTGACTTGATTCATGGTGATGAATACTAGCTTGCTAGCTAAGATGTTGAAAGTATGATGTTGACATGATCAGTCCAATCAAAGCTACGGTAGATATAACGTGATTTGACGTCATTTTATCTGTGGCCAATGACCTTGAGCCTTCTTGCATGGGCACTTCTAATGTAACTCTATGGCAACACCCAAGGGGCTTGACATTTTTAGCTCTCCCCGTAGATTTTGCGGTGACGTAGTGTTCCCATGAGTGACAGAACACTGAGCCAATCATGGCGTAACTAGAGAACATTATCAATCCCTACGCCGTATTTTCCGCTGGCTGCCCCGCCGCAACAGAAAGCACTGAGCTAGGCTGAAACACATGCACTTTGGAGCTGCCTTACTCAAGAAAGCTTTATTAACTCAATTATATATTTTTTATTTTACATTGTTTGCAAACTGATATGTGACACGTATTAATGCCAAAATAACATGCAAAACAGGAAACATCAAAATAATATATATACAGTACCAGTCAAAAGTTTAGACACACCTACTTTTTGCTGATAAATTAAAAATAAAAAAATACTGAAATATCACATTTACATAAGTATTCAGACATTTACGCTGTACTTTGTTGAAGCACCTTTGGCAGCGATTATAGTATTGAGTCTTCTTGGGTATGACGCTACAAGCTTGGCACACCTGTATCTGGGGTGTTTCTCCCATTCTTCTCTGCAGATCCTCTCAAGCTCTGTCAGCTTGAGGGGAGCGTTGCCGCACTCTCATGTTTCTCATGGTCTGAGAGTTTTTAGGTGCCTTTTGGTAAACTCCAAGCGGGCTGTCATGGGCCTTTTAAGGAGGAATGGCTTCCCTCTGATCACCCTACCATAAAGGCCTGATTGGTGGAGTGCTGCAGAGATGGTTGTTCTTCTGGAAGCTTCTCCCATCTCCACAGAGGAACTCTAAAGCTCTGTCAGAGTGACCATCGGGTTCTTGATCACCTCCCTGACCAAGACCCTTCGCCCCGATTACTCAAACTGGCCAGGTGGCCAGCTCTAGGAAGAGTCTTGGGGGTTCCATGCTACTTCCATTTAAGAGTGATGGAGGCCACTGTGTTCTTAGGGACCTTCAATCCTGCAGAGCTTTTTGGTACCCTTCTCCACATTTGTGCCTCGACACAATCCTGTCTCGGTGCTCTACGTACAATTCCTTCCAACTCATGGCTTGGTTTTTGCTCTGACATCCACTGTCAACTGTGGGACTTTATATAGACAGGTGTGTGCCTTCCCAAATCATGTCCAATCAATTGAATTTACCACAGGTGGACTCCAATCAAGTTGTAGAAACATCTCAAGGATGATCAATGTAAACATGATACATCTCATAGCAAAGGGTCTGAATACTTATGTAAATAAGATATTTTTTATTTTTTTATACATTTGGAAAAATGTCTAAAAAGCAGTGTTGTGCTTTGTCATTATGAGGAATAATGTGTAGATTGCTGATTATTTTGGTTTATTTTATCCATTTAGAATACAGCTGTAACATAACAAAATGTGGAAAAAGTCAAGGGGTCTGAATACTTTCCAAAGGCACTGTATTATACAGCACCAGTCAAAAGTTTGGACACACCTACTAGTTCAAGGGTTTCCGTCAACAAACATTGACCCCCATTAGCATTTTTTTAGAGGTTACTAGTGCCCATAAAAATCCCCTTCCCTCCTGTTTCTGTCCAAAGTTCCTTTCTCATGAAGGCAGCTTCCTGTGAACTGCACTTGTTGGCTGCTTTTCCTTCACTCTGCGGTCCAACTCATCCCAAACCATCTCAATTGGGTTGAGGTCGGGTGATTGTGGAGGCCAGGTTATCTGATGTAGCACTCCATCACAATCCTTCTTGGTCAAATAGCCCTTACACAGCCTGGAGGTGTATTGGGTCATTGTCCTGTTGAAAAACAAATGATAGTCCCACTAAGCACAAACCAGATGTGATGGCGTATCGCTGCAGAATGTTGTGGTAGCCATGCTGGTTAAGTGTGCCTGGAATTCTAAATAAATCACAGAGAGTGTCACCAGCAAAGTACCACCACACCATAACACCTCCTCCTCCATGCTTCACGGTGGGAACCACACTTGTGGAGATCATCTGTTCACCTACTCTGCGTCTCACAAAGATACGACGGTTGGAACCAAAAATCTACAATTTAGACTCATCAGACCAAAGGACAGATTTCCACAGGTCTAATGTCCATTGCTTGTGTTTTTTTGGCCCAAGCAAGTCTCTTCTTATTATTAATGGTGTCCTTTAGTAATGGTTTCTTTGCAGCAATTCGACCATGAAGGCCTGATTCATGCAGTCTCCTCTAAACAGTTGATGTTGAGATGTGTCTGTTACTTGAACTCTTTGAAGCATTTGTTTGGGCTGCAATTTCTGAGGCTGAACATATCCTCTGCAGCAGAGGTAACTCTGGTCTTCCTTTCCTGTGGCGGTCCTCATGAGACCCAGTTCCATCATAGCGCATGATGGTTTTTGCGACTGCACTTGAAGAAACTTTAAAAGTTTTAAAAGTTCTTTCCGTATTGACCGACCTTCATGTCTTAAAGTAATAATGGACAGTCGTTTTTCTTTGCCTATTTGAGCTGTTCTTAACATAATATGGACTTGGTCTTTTATCAAATAGGGCTATCTTCTGTATACCACCCCTACCTTGTCACAACACAACTGATTGGCTCAAACGCATTAAGGTAGGAAAGAAATTCCACAAATTAACAAGGCACACCTGTTAATTGAAATACATTCCAGGTGACTACCTCATGAAGCTGGTTGAGAGAATGAAAAGACTGTGCAAAGCTGTCATCAAGGAAATGGGTGGCTACTTTGAAGAATCTCAATCTAAAATATATTTTGATTTGTTTAACACTTTTTTGGTTACTACAGATTCTATATGATTTATTTCATAGTTTTGATGTCTTCACTATTATTCTACAATGGAGAAAATAGTCAAAATAAAGAAAAAACCTTAAATGAGTAGGTGTGCCCAAACATTTGACTGGTGCTGTCATGTGGGGCTCAAAACAGGTAGGGTTCTGCCCCAACTGCCCTGAATGATGGGTCGGCATTACTACTAACCTAACATAGCAGGCGTAAAAGAAAACGCCTGAGCAGAGTTCCCACATCTGGTTTTCACATTACTACATACAGTGCTTGACTTAGGCAGGAGCTCACCGGAGCAGAGTGCCGGGAACCTCAAATGTTCTACGGTCTGAGCTCCTGTTCCTATTATAGAATATTAGCTCAGAAGTTTTGTGGAGCTCCTGTACCTAAATATAAACAGTAACAGCACCCAGAATGAGTACTGGCACCTTTTTCAGTCCCGAGTCAAGCACTGACTACAAAGCATTGCAATACATAAAAGCTATTTCCAGAATGTAGATTACATTTCTGTGCCCTCAATGAAGTGACAAATAAAGTATATTTTATATCTAATCTTCCCGAAAGTGAGTGGAAGAGTGAGGCTATGAGTACTCTAGGGATGGGGGAGAGAACAATAGAAGGAATTCCATTGAAGATATAATTGTCTCTGTTTTTACATGGGCAGTGTTTCCAGTAAGCAGGTAAGTAATGTCCTCAATTAGCAAAGAAAAAGAGGGGGAAGCACAGACAGACATCAATCATTAAATCCTAAAATATTTCCATACAATATACTTTTCAAAGATATTTCCAAGGTCATATTCAGCACGATGTCTTCAATTGTCGTCTTGCATTTCCAAGTCATAATGACATGTTTTAGCTGTTGATGGCTGAGTGGGATGCACTGATTTTCATGATTTGATTCGATGTTTTATGAAGTGTAATGACTTCATGTAGGTCTAGTTGTTCTGATGATAACATCTGGCAGTAAGATAAACCGCCTCCCTGTGGCTTTTCCTTTGTTCCAGTAAATCTGAGGTGTTTAGTGCAGGAAGGGACTAGAACTTCTTGTTTAGGAAACGGGAGTCAATTAACGTACACACTCCTTTCCTAAAGATTTGAAAGGCACTTTGTAACGGCAGTCTAGCTCTTCCTCCTCCTCGGACGAGGAGAGGCGAGAAGGATCGGAGGACCAATGTGCAGCGTGGTAAGTTTCCATGATTTAATAACACGAAAACAAAACACTATACAAAATAACAAACAAACTAACCGTCACAGTCCCGTGTGGCACAAACACTGACACAGGAAACAACCACCCACAAAATCCCAACACAAAACAAGCCACCTATATATGATTCTCAATCAGGGACAACAATTGACAGCTGCCTCTGATTGAGAACCATATTAGGCTGAACACAGAAACAGACAAACTAGACACACAACATAGAATGCCCACCCAGCTCACGTCCTGACCAACACTAAAACAAGCACAACACATGAGAACTCTGGTCAGGACGTGATACACTTAAGGGCCTTGTTAATATAATAAAAGTATTACAATGATCCTATGGCTTCCACAGTAGTTAGCTAGGCCTGTTGGTCATTCAAAATCTATAATTTGTCTTCAGTGCTTAATGTATTGTTATGCCCAACCCCCCCCCCCCCCCCCAATTATTTTTGAACAAGAGTGTTTAAATGATTTATCCATCTTTTTCTATTCTATTCTATTTTATTATTTCCTGTTACAAGACCTTCGGGATTGCCGTGTGTGACTAAAAACAAGACATTTTGGTGACAAGACATGATACATGTGTTATGTTCTAGTCTGAGGAAGAGAGAGAGAATGGAAACGTGGCCTCTGACTCAGCAGGGACCTTGTTCTTGGGACTCAATATGGGTCCTGGAGGGCCTATTGACAACAAACAGCAGAAAATACATTTCCATTTATTCACAATATTGCGAGCTGTATCCCATACTATCCCGTTGCATTTCCCTTTTGATTTAAAATATATATACAGTACATTCGGAAAGTATTCAGACCCCTTGACTTTTTCCACATTTTGTTACATTACAGCCTTTTCCTAAAATTGATTAAATTGTTTTTTTTTCTCATTAATCTACGTACAATACCCCATAATGACAAAGGGAAAACAGGTTTCTGAATTTTTTTACAAATTAAAAACAGAATTACCTTATTTACATAAGTATTCAGACCCTTTGCTATGAGACTTGAAATTGAGCTCAGGTTTCTACAACTTGATTGGAGTCCACCTGTGGTAAATTCAATTGATTGGACAGGATTTGGAAAGGCACACACCTCTCTATATAAGGTCCCATAGATGACAGAGCTTGTCAGAGCAAAAACCAAGCCATGAGGTCGAAGGAATTGTCAGTAGAGCACCGAGACAGGATTGTGTTGAGGCACAGATCTGGGGAAGGGTACCAAAACATTTCTGCAGCATTGAATGTACCCAAGAACACAGTGGCCTCCTCCATTCTTAAATGGAAGAAGCTTGGAACCACCAAGACTCTTCCTAGAGCTGGCCGCCCGGCCAAACTGAGCAATCAGGGGTGAAGGGCCTTGGTCAGGGAGGTGACCAAGAACTCGATGGTCACTCTGAAAGAGTTCCATGGTTCCTCTGTGGAGATGGGAGAACCTTCCAGAAGGAAAACCATCTCTGCAGCACTCCACCAATCAGGCCTTTATGGTAGTGGCTAGACAGAAGCCACTTGTTTATTTATTTTACCTTTATTTAACTAGGTAAGTCAGTTAAGAACAAATTCTTATTTTCAATTACGGCCTAGGAACAGTGGGTTAACTGCCTTGTTCAGGGCAGAACGACAGATTTTTACCTTGTCAGCTCGGGGATTCAATCTTGCAACCTTTCGGTTACTAGTCCAATGCTCTAACCACTAGGCTACCTGCCGCCCCACTTATCAGTAAAAGGCACATGACAGCCTGCTTAGAGTTTGCCAAAAGGCACCTAAAGACTCTCAGACCATGAGAAACAAGATTCTCTGGTATGATGAAACCAAACTCTTTGGCCTGAATGCCAAGCGTCACGTCTGAAGGAAACCTGGCACCATCCCTATTGTGAAGCATGGTGGTGGCAGCATCATGCTGTGGGGATGTTTTTCAGCGGCATGGACTGGGACAATAGTCAGGCTTGAGGGAAAGATGAACGGCGCGAAGTACAGAGAGATCCTTGATGAAAATGTGCTCCAGAGCGCTCAGGACCTCAGACTGGGGCGAAGGTTCACCTTCCAACAGGACAACGACCCTAAGAACACAGCCAAGAGCCCGGACTTGAACCCAATAAAACATTTCTGGAGAGACCTGAAAATAGCTGTGCAGAGATGCTCCTGATCCAACCTGATAGATCTTGAGAGGATTTGCAGAGAAGAATGGGAGAAACTCCCCAAATACAGGTGTGCCAAGCTTCTAGCACCATACCCAAAAAGACTCAAGGTTGTACAGTCGTGGCCAAAAGTTTTGAGAATGACACAAATATTAATTTTCACAAAGTCTGCTGCCTCAGTTTATATGATGGCAATTTGCATATACTCCAGAATGATATGAAGAGTGATCAGATGAATTGTAATTAATTGAAAAGTCCCTCTTTGCCATGCAGATGAACTGAATTTTTTTTATTTTTATAATTTCCACTGCATTTCAGCCCTGCCACAAAAGGACCAGCTGACATCATGTCAGTGATTCTCTCGTTAACACAGGTGTGAGTGTTGACGAGGACAAGGCTGGAGATCAGTCTGTCATGTTGATTGAGTTTGAATACAAGACTGGAATGCTTCAAAGGGAGGGTGGTGCTTGGAGTCATTGTTCTTCCTCTGTCAAACACGGTTACCTGCTGAGGACTGGGGTAAAGTCATTTTCTCTGATGAATCCCCTTTCGATTGTTTGGAGCATCCGGAAAAAAGCTTGTCCGGAGAAGACAAGGTGAGCGCTACCATCAGTCCTGTGTCATGCCAACAGTAAAGCATCCAGAGACCGTTCATCCATGAATAAAAATTGGTACCAACACATCCTCCGAGAACAACTTCTCCCAACCATCCAGGAACAGTTTGGTGACGAACAAAGCCTTTTCCAGCATGATGGAGCACCTTGCCATAAGGCAAAAGTGATAACTAAGTGGCTCGGGGAACAAAACATCAATATTTTCCGTCCATGGCCAGGAAACTCCCCAGACCGTAATCCCATTGAGAACTTGTGGTCAATCCTCAAGAGGCGGGTGGACAAACAAAAACCCACAAATTCTGACAAACTCCAAGCATTGATTATGCAAAAATGGGCTGCCATCAGTCAGGATGTGGCCCAGAAGTTAATTGACAGCATGCCAGGGCGGATTGCAGAGGTCTTGAAAAAGAAGGGTCAACACTGCAAATATTGACTCTTTGCATCAACTTAATGTAATTGTCAATAAAAGCCTTTGACACTTATGAAATGCTTGTCATTATACTTCAGTATTCCATAGTAACATCTGACAAAAATATCTAAAGACACTGAAGCAGCAGACTTTGTGGAAATTCATATTTGTGTCATTCTCAAAACCTTTGGCCATGACTGTAGACACTGCCAAATGTGCTTCAACAAAGTACTGAGTAAAGGGTCTGAATTACTTATGTAAATGTGATATTTCAAGTTTGTATTTTTTATCAATATGCCAAAATGTCTAAAAACCTGTTTTTGCTTCTTTGTCATTATGGGGTATTGTGTGTAGCTTGATGAGGGGGGGAAACAATTGAATCCACTTTGGAATAAGGATGTAACATAATGTGGAAAAAGTCAAGGGGTCTGAATACTTTCCTAATGCACTGTAGGAGAAAAGTGATTAAGTAGTGCAAACTACTGACTAACACAGACAAAACACACATAAAAGACATAAACAATCCATTATGAGTGTTAAACCACCAGATTTCATTAAATAATACATTTTATACACCTGATAACACCATCACATTGGCTGTACTGTATAAAACGTATCATTTAATGAAAGCTCTCCCACTTTCCCCAGACAGTCATTCATAGAACTATGACTAAACCATAAGATGGAAAAAAAAATATTGTTTTATTGTAATAATACTGTAAAACATGGAACCTTTGTTTCAATTGCTTTTGACTCATCTTTTTATGGTCATATGACAACCCCCCTTTTGTTATGAAATCTTGCCCTTCCAAAAAGAGAAATCGAACATGACTGAACCCTGCTCGGTGCCAACCAACCTGTCACCTCCCTTTTAGCGGATAATAGAAAGGGATTGGTTGTTATCAGTTCACAGGAAGCTGCCTTCACGAGAAGGTAACTTTGGACAGAAACAGGAGGGAAGTGGATTTTTATGGGCACTGGTAACCTCTAAAAAATGCTGTGAGTTTCTGTTGAAGTCTGCTAATGGAGGTCAATGTTTGTTTAAGGGACGCACCTCTCCGTGTGTTTCCATCTTCCAATCCATACCTCTAGTTAGGGATGAGGAATTCTGGTCCCGGAGGGCAGAATAATTCAAATGGTTTGTGCTAAACCACCTGACTTACTGCAACTAATAGTAGCTCATAGCTGAATGGAATAAATACATTGAGTTTAATGAATATAAATTATTCTAAGCTAGGCAGGCATTGTTCTTAACAAGAGTGAGAATGTCCACTGCTAAAGGCCCGCTGTTGAAGATACTGGTGTGATTCAAAGCCGGAAACCCCTTAGGCCTGTCCTTACATAACTCTTGTCCTAGATGACGGTATTCAGAATAAATAGTGGAAACTGGAAAGCCCTGGACTGTGATTTCAGAGCACATGAACATCACACAGAGACAGGTACAGTACAATGCATTCAGAAAGTATTCACTCTTTTTTGCAAATGTATAATTTTTTATATACATAAGTATTCAGACACTTTGCTATGAGACTCGAAATTGAGCTCAGGTGAACCATGTTTCCATTGATCATCCTTGAGATGTTTCTACAACATTGGATGAGGGGGAAAAAAACAATTTAATCAATTTTAGAATAAGGCTGTAATGTGGTCTGAACACTTTCTGAATATGCTATATTGTTCTGGAACAAGACTGGCTGTTGGACAGGATCTGAGTAACAGTCCTTCGCCTCTATTTAGGGTTCCCCAAACTAACACTCTCCCTGAGGCCAACAGGATATGTTTTTGTGCTCCCATATCACACATAAACTTCCTGTATGGACTTTACGCTTGGCTCGCAGCCTCTAAAACCATTATGACTGATGTTCCTGATAATTTTTTGGAGAAGGCCTACTTTACTTTCATTTCAACTCTGCGCTGGTTGCAGATACACACTACTATGCATCATCAAACATGTTCAAAACTGGTACAAAATAAAGTGCAACTGAAAAAAAACGTGTTACTTTAATGATTTTGAATCATTGCAGTGACATCTGTGTTGTTTTGTTAACAGGGGCGTATAGCCATATGGCAGATATTAGCAGACATACACAAAGAGGGAGTTTCCCTCTATTCTTTACCAGAACCAGGTGATCTATTCTTTATCATCAGACCAGGTGATCTATTCTTTATCATCGGACCAGGTGATCTATTCTTTATCATCGGACCAGGTGACCTATTCTTTATCATCGGACCAGGTGACCTATTCTTTATCATCGGACCAGGTGACCTATTCTTTATCATCGGACCAGGTGACCTATTCTTTATCATCGGACCAGGTGATCTCGTAGTCTTTGAAGACACTCTTCAGCTTCTCCACAGACACTGAATGATCTGCTTTGCCATAGCCCTGAAATAGATGTGGGGGGGGGGGGGGGGGGTTAGAAAATGTTTTCCTCTCCTCAGTTTGGTGACCATTCCCCTCTGGGGAGAAGGCCCTTACTGGCACATTGAACTGAAATGCACTTACGGTTGATTCTCCAAAAACACGCAGTTTTTTGTCTTTACTGTTGTGCTCAATCTTCCCTCCTCCAAGACAGTTGCACTCCAGTCCCAAAGCCGTTATTGGTGGGGTGACCTTCTCAAATATATGATCTGAAAATCAGTCAAAGTGATGGGATGTATGAAGTCCAAGGCATACAATGTTACAGTTACAACCTAGAGTGATTTTTGCACAATTAGTCACCTCATGCAGGCCTAGGGTCCATCTATGTTTGTATCCAGGGCAGGCCCTGGGCATAAGCGGTCATTTAAGGCCCGACCAAAAAATTACTTACATATATTTTCTTATGTTAGTCACTGACAGTCACTCAATAAGCCCATGTCAGCTAACATTTTCTTCATTGGTAATTTAGTCTAGCCAGGTATCTAAACTAGTAGTAATCATGGCCGAATTGCTGACCAGGCATGAAGGGCACATGCCCTGACCTCCACGGGGCCCCTATTGATTTCATCAGTCACTTTCAATGAGATATCATATTAATATGGCATTAGACAAGGCAAAAAGTGTAGAATTTCAGGAAATGTGCTTTAAAACTGCAACAATTTCACTACACCCCATGGCAAAATGTGTAGAATTTCAGGACATGTGCTTTAAAGCTGCAAAAATTTCTCTACGCCCCATGGCGAAATGTGTAAAATTGCAGGAATTTAACTTTAAAACTTAAATGTATTCTCTCCGAAGAAATCTTTAGTGCGGGGGCACTAAAATGTTTTGTCGGAGAGGTGGGGGGCCACCCAACCAAATCTCACTTAGGGCCCCCAAAAGGCTAGGGCCGGCTCTGTTTGTATATGTAATACATCAACTCATATGTGGCCATCTTTAGGCATAAGCATGTTGACAATGCTCCAACATTCTGTATTTGGTTGCCTGCAGTTGCGGACAGTAGCCTATATAGCGCAATGGCACATTCAATAGCTACTATGTTATTGACTTTCATGCCCTCGGTTTACTAGCAAATGGCGTTAGATCTCATAGTAACAATTTATAACAAGGTCGGCTACATTTTGCCACTGGTAGAAATGTAGTACAGCAGGATTGGTGTACGTGGGCAATGGGCGCCTCAAAGCAATGCTGTCTGACCACAGGCACGAAAGAGACAAGGCAAACTTACTGTGATACTGCCCAGCACTCTTTGTGCCTCTCACTATATCTTTGTATTCAGTTCCATCTTTTACTTTTATCCTCACTAAAATATACTTAAATGTTCCCTCTGGATCGACTTCAGCGTCGGGGACTTTACCCAAAGCGTCTGCCATTGCGACTGTGAAAATACGCACTGTACACGGGACGCACAACCTTGTAACTGCTCTGCCTACGACACACACCATTCCTGCAGCACAGTGCTCATGAAACGACTGCCTTATTCGGGTTTGGGGCGTGTTCTATCATTTAAAGAGAGCGTTTGAGTAGTATGCTAAGTACATCTGACCATATCCATTTCTTTCCTTGCAATCATTCAGTATGGCTCGAATAAATGCTTGGTAGAATAGTATCTGCCTACGTAGCCCACGATGCACTCTTAAGGAGCCTACCGTTAATCCTTAAAGTTCAATAACCTTATGTTATTTTAAGAGGTAGACTGGCTCTGGCAGCCAAAACAGTCAAATACTCCATTGAAACGTGAATCGATTCTCAATTGCGATACGATTCTAGAATCGTAAAGCCTTTTACTTTAATATCACATCAAAATAATGCAAAATATACACTTACTGTACACAGTTTTAACCAGCTTCATCACTGTTGCAGCCAACTTAATTTTTCAGTGACACACAGGTGTTCAGAGCATGCTAATTACCACCGGTGGTCAATCCTTTTCCAAAGCGTCTGGTCTATACCTTAACATTAAATAAATGTGAACTCATAGCTGTCAAAGATTGTGTGACACCTTCATATTATGGTATTCCAGTAAAAGAAGAACTTACATATTTAGGCATAACCATTACAAAGGATCAGAAGTCTAGAGGCTTACTAAATTTTAACACTCTTATTAAAAATACCCAGAAGAAGCTAAATCAATGGCTACAGAGGGACTTATCTTTAAAAGGTGGAGTCCTAATAACCAAGGCTGAAGGTATCTCTAGACTAACATATGGTGCTCTATCTTTAGATCTTGACAGTAAAATAAGCAAGGAGATAGACCAGATGCTTTTCAACTTTCTGTGGAGAAACCGTACCCATTACATTAGGAAAACTATTGTAATGAAAACTTATGAGAATGGTGGACTGAATTTTCTGGACTTTACTACTTTAAATAATACTTTTAAGATCAATTGGATAAAACAATTCCTAAGAAGACCCACTTCTATCTGGAATTTTATTCCTCATCATGTCTTCTCTACTTTTGGTGGCCTTAACTTCATGTTGTTTTGCAATTACAATATTGACAAAATTCCAGTGGAACTTTCTGTTTTTCATCGGCAGGTTTTCTTGTCATGGTCCTTAATTTATAATCATAATTTTTCTCCACACAGATATTATATATGGAATAATTGGGATATATTGTATAAAAATACTTCTTTGTTTTTAGAATATTGGTTCCGAAATAAAATCTTATTGGTGAGCCAACTGGTAAATGCAGAGGGTCTTTTACTTAGTTATAAGGAATTCTTATCACTTTACAAGGTCCCTGTAACACCTAAAGATTTTGCAATTGTTTTAGACGCCATTCCCTCAGGTGTTGCTCTGTTATTCAGGAACGTGTCAAGACCTGACCCTCAGAGCCTACCTTCTATTGACCCTGTTGACTCATCAGTAGGAAAGATTTGTTTCTCTTTTGGTCCATTCAACAACAGAACGATACAAACCTTGTTTCAGCAGGATGTTGTATCTATACCTTATGTCATGCCTTATTGGAATGGATTTATTGATAATATCTGTTGGGAAAAAGTTTGGATGTTGCCACACACATAACTACTTGTTAACAAAATTAAGGAAGTTGTCACGTTCCTGACCTGTTTTCTGTTGTTTTTGTATGTGTTTAGTTGGTCAGGGCGTGAGTTGGGGTGGGCATTCTATGTTATGTGTTTCTTTGTTGGGTTAAATGTGTTGCCTGATATGGTTCTCAATTAGAGGCAGGTGTTTGACGTTTCCTCTGATTGAGAACCATATTAAGGTAGGCTGTTCTCACTGTTTGTTTGTGAGTGATTGTTCCTGTGTGTAACGGTCCTGACCTGTTTTATGTTGTTTTTGTATGTGTTTATGGTCAGGGCGTGTGTTTTGGGTGGGCAGTCTATGTTATCTGTTTCTATGTTGGTTTTGGTTGCCTGGTATGGCTCTTAATTAGAGGCAGGTGTTTTGCGTTTTCCTCTAATTAAGAGTCATATTTAGGTAGGGTGTTCTCACTGTTTGTTTGTGGGTGATTGTCTTCCGTATCTGTGTTATGTCTTGCACCATACGGGACTGTTCGGTTGTTCGTTTCGTTTCGATGTAGTCTGTTCCTGTCCGTGAGTTTACGTTTAGTTATGTAAGTTTATGTTCAGGTTTCGTCAACGTCGTTTTCTTGTTTTGTAAATTTGAAAGTGTTTTGTTTCGTGTTGCCATCGGTTTAAATAAAAGATGGCTTATTTCCCGAATGCTGCATTTTGGTCTGATGATCCTTCTCTCCTCTCCTCGTCCGAGGATGAGGAGAACGACAGCCCTTACACTGTGTCTGTGTCTACCACACGGGACTGTTTCGTTTGTTCGTTCGTTTGGCTAGTCTTTCCTGTTCGTGCGTTCTTCGTGTCTATGTAAGTTCTCAAGTTCAGGTCTGTCTACGTCGTTTTGTTGTTTTGTATTCTATTCAAGTGTATTTCGTGTTAGTGTTCGTCTTGTTAAATAAATTCTTTATGTCTGCATACCTCGCTGCGTGTTGGTTCGATCCATGCTCCTCCTCATCCGAGGAGGAGGAATATGACGAACTTTACAGAATCCTGTGCCAGCTCAGCGCACCAGCTCCCCTGTGGCAGCCCCATGCACCAGCTCTCCTGTGCCAGCCCGGTACCACCAGTTCCGGCACCACGCACCAAGCCTCCTGTGCGTCTCCAGAACCCTGTACGCACTGTTCCTTCTCCCCGCACTCGCCCTGAGGTGTGTGCCCTCAGCCCGGTACCACCAGTGCCGGTACCACGCACCAGGCCTATAGTGCGCTTTGAGAATTCAGTGTGCCCTGTTCCTGCTCCCCGCACTAGCCTTGAGGTGCGTGTCTCCAGTCCGGGACCACCAGTTCCGGCACCACGCACCAGGCCTACTGTGCGCCTCAGCAGGTCAGAGTCGGCCGTCTGCCCAACGCCGCCTGCACTGCTCGTTTGCCCAGCGCCGTCTGAGCCATCCGTCTGCCTAGCGCCGTCTGAGCCGCCCGTCTGCCCAGCGCCATCTGAGCCGCCCGTCTGCCCAGCGCCATCTGAGCCGCCCGTCTGCCCAGCGCCATCTGAGCCGTCCGTCTGCCCAGCGCCATCTGAGCCGTCCCTCTGCCCAGCGCCATCTGAGCCGTCCCTCTGCCCAGCGCCATCTGAGCCGTCCGTCTGCCCAGCGCCATCTGAGCCGTCCGTCTGCCCAGCGCCATCTGAGCCGTCCGTCTGCCCAGCGCCATCTGAGCCGTCCGTCTGCCCAGCGCCATCTGAGCCGTCCGTCTGCCACGAGCCATCTGAGCCGTCCGTCTGCCCAGCGCCATCTGAGCCGCCAGCCAGTCGGGAGCTGCCAGAGCCGCCAGCCAGTCGGGAGCTGCCAGAGCCGCCAGCCAGTCGGGAGCTGCCAGAGCCGCCAGCCAGTCGGGAGCTGCCAGAGCCGCCAGCCAGTCGGGAGCCGCCAGCCAGTCGGAAGCCGCCAGCCAGTCGGGAGCCGCCAGCCAGTCGGGAGCCGCCCTCCAGTCATGAGCCGCCCTCCAGTCATGAGCCGCCCTCCAGTCATGAGCCGCCCTCCAGTCATGAGCCGCCCTCCAGTCATGAGCCGCCCTCCAGTCATGAGCCGCCCTCCAGTCATGAGCCGCCCTCCAGTCCGGAGCTGCATCTAGTCCGAAGCCACCATTCAGTCCAGAGCTGTCTCTCTGTCCGGAGCTGCACTTCTGTCCGGAGCTGCCCCTCTGTCCGGAGCTGCCCCTCTGTCCGGAGTTGCCCCTCTGTCCTGAGCTACCCCTCTGTCCTGAGCTACCCCTCTGTCCTAAACTACCTCTCTGTGCTGAGCTACCTCTCTGTCCTGCCCTGAGTGTCAGAGCTCTTAACAAAACTCCCCTGTACAGAATGACTTATGTGTAATGAAATGGACCAGAGAGTTATGACCAACGACTAGTGCCTACCCGGATTACTACTATACCTAATATTAATCATGCCTAAAAATCTAATTTGGGGGATATTAGTATTGGCCTCAGCAGCGTAACAGATAGCACTACACCTGTACACAGATTTCAGTCAAATTAAAAGGAAGAGCGTTCATGAATAAGAATATATTTTAGGAAGGTCAGTATTAATGGAACAGGTCAAATAAGAGGAAACCGTCACTTTGGAGGCCAAGTGCTCAGATAACTGGTAGGAAGTGGCTCACAACTGGATATGGCCACAATATGAATCCAAGAGAGACAGGAGGTCTGTTACTATGTGAAAACAATCCACACCCTCTCCACAGCAAACACGCACACATCTCTCTCTCTCTCTCTCTCTCTCTCTCTCTCTCTCTCTCTCTCTCTCTCTCTCTCTCTCTCTCTCCCTCTCCCTCTCCCTCTCCCTCTCCCTCTCCCTCTCCCTCTCAGGTCAGTGGGATGTGGGGTTTCCCTACCTCAGGATGTAGAGAGCAGAGCCAGAATCTGTCTCAACACAGTTCTAAATACAGTATGCCTGTTTCTTTTCCCAGAAACCATGGAGCGTCCGATGTCTCCGGCACGCAAGCTATTGTCCATTAATTGAAATGATAGGTAACACCTGAACAAACATGCATGTACTGTATTAACTCAGATTGACAGTAATCAGTGGCGATTTTAGCATGTAAATCTTGGTCGAGCAAACTCACAACACAATACTAAACAATACGTTAATTGTACTATAACGGTGACAAACGGTGCCCACAAAGGCCTACATTAAGTTGTCCCAACATCTTTCCACTGCTACACCTGGCTATCAGCGGAGCCTTGTCTGGCAGCGAAACAGTTCATTCAGCCTCATTTGCTGTCTTTAAAAAAACATAGCTGATATGGCTAACTTGCTTAAACAAATGTGGTTTCTACTGACAATTGAGATGTACAAACTATGGTATAAGGGGACGACGAGCAGATAAGAGGCAATCCGTAATTTCAATTAAGACATGAAAAAGCGAGCTAGGACAGACGTAGTCAATATAACTACAGGTATTTGTTCAGCACTTTTGAAATGTACAGCGACAGAATTCAGAACACAGGCCGTTCTTACAGTATTCTCCCTGTACATCAAATCAGAACCGTTGGATAAATAAAGGGGGCATATGAAAGCTCTTACAATATGCGATGATGACATTTCTCTAAAACAAGCTATAGGCTACATGTGCACCACCAAGTCAGAACAGTAGGCTAAGTTAGTAGGGGGAAAGGGACCACATTATTAGAGTGAGGCACATGGGCTACTAACAGCTTACTACACATCATACAGTTAGTATTACTTAGCTACAGCATACATATCTCCCTGGAATATTATATCATTTATCAGTAGTGGTAAAAGTACCCAATTTTCATAAAAGTAAAGATACCTTAGTAGAAAATTACTCAAGTAAAAGTCACCCAGTAAAATACAACTTGAATAAAACTATTTGGTTTTAAATATACTTAAGTATCAAAACTAAAAGTACAAATAATTTCAATTGCTCATATTAAGCAAACCAGACAGCATCATTTTAATGTTTAAAAAAAATGTACAGATAGCCAGGGCCACGCTACAACACTCAGACATCATTTATAAACTGACCATGTGTGTTCTGAGCAGGGATGTTCTCTTGATAAGTGTGTGAATTGGACAATTTTCCAGTCCTGCTAAGCATTGGTTGTTAGGGAAAATTTATGGAGTACAAGGTACATTATTTTCTTTAGAAATGTAGTGAAGTCAAAGTAAAAGTTGTCTAAAATATAAATAGTAAAGTACAAATACCCCCAAAAGCTACTTAAGTAGTACTTTAAAGTATTTTTTATTAAGTACACCACAGTAATTTATGCAGGAGCATACAAGACATTTTTGGACTCACCTTGTTGTGCTGTGCTCACTTGAACAGGAAGGTGGCCCGGCAGTCCTTCGTGGGCACATTTTGTCATCAAACTTTGTATTCAATGTCTGGCATTCTCTGGATTTATGGTGCTTTCAAGGTTGAATCATGACGTCAGTGATCTTCAGGTCGGAACTCTAGAAAGAGGCTTGAGTTCCCGACTTGGAATTCTGAGTTGGATTACCATTCAAAACATATTTTCCCAGTCGGAGCTCGTTTTTTAGTTCCCAGTTGTGTTGAACTCACTGAAGTCTGAGATTTCCCAGTTCCGAGTTTCCAGTTGTTTTGAATGCAGCAGAAGTCACGATGGATTGACAGCATGGCCAATGGATTCAAACTTTTCTGGCCCATGGTGTTGTATGTTTATCCTTTTAAGCTTGGAAGCGAGACCCTTAAACCCAAACTTGGACCACACACCCACACCACTGAATAGCAGGCTAGTGATTGCTTTGCAACGCTTGCAGTTAGCCACTGATTCTTTCCAAACCACTCTTTGAATTTCCGATTTCCAACTTGTGTAATGTTTATGTCCAATGGCCGATGAGCACCGATACGTTTCATCTATTATTTCTCTTCATTTGAAAAGGATTTGCCAGTAGATTGTCGACTTGATTCATGATGATGACTGCTAACTTGCTAGCTAAGATTTTGAAAGTATGATGTTGACATGATCGGTCCAATCAAATCAAAGCTACGGTAGATATAACGTGATTTGACGTCATTTTATCTGTAGCCAACGACCTTGAGTCTTCTTGGATGGGCACTTTTAATGTAACTCTATGGCAGCAGCCAAGGGCGTGAATTCTCGAGCTCTACCTGTAGATTTTGCGGTGACGTAGTGTCCCCATGAGTGACAGACCACTGAGCCAATCACGGCGCAACTAGAACATTACCAACCCCTACACTCCGTATTTTCCGCTGGTTTGCCCCACCACAGAAAGCACTGAGCTAGGCTGAAACACCTGCATTTTGGAGCTGCCTTACTCAAGAAAACAAAAAAGAGACCGAGTTTGTATGCGGCTTTATTAAATCAATGATTCACTTTATTACACTGTTTTCAAACTGATATGTGACACGAATTAATGTCAAAATAACATGCAAAAGAGGAAACATTTTTTAAATATTTTTTGCTAAACAGATGGGGCTCAAATCAGGTGGAGCTCAAATCAGGTGGAGCTCAAATCAGGTGGAGCTCAAATCAGGTGGGGCTCAAATCAGGTGGGGCTCTAACAATATTGACTCTTTAATATGAATGTGTGTTGCTAAAGAGAGAACTACATTTGTGTTTACAGCAGTGTCCTGTCTGCCCGTGCAGGAAGCGTTTGTCCAAAAAATATATATATATCTTCATAAATATGTCATACGCTCTTTATGTACAGTACTGTAAATGATAAATTGGCAAAGAAGTAAAATTTCACTTTTTAGTCACAGACTGTACAAAAGGTCAAAACGCAGAACATAAGTGAGGGTCAAAGGTCATGTCCTTGGCCACCATGACTACAATGAAGCTGATGATACAGCAGATTCAAGACCATAACACACTTCACCCAAGGAAACTTGCTGCATGCCATGGCAGTCACATTTTTATCGGGTCCAAGACTCACATTAACTTAACTACACTGAACAACAATATAAACACAACGAACACAATTACATTTTGTGCAATTATGTACATTATGGCAATGTGTATGCACATTGATACCGTGAAGAGATCCTCAGGCCCATTTTCATGCCATTCATCCGCTGCGATCACCTCATGTTTCAGCATGATAATGCACGGCCCCATGTCGCAAGAACATGTACACAATTCAGAGAAAGCAGAAACTGTCCTAGTTCTTCCATGACCTGCATACATACCTGCATATGACCTGTCACCCATTGAGCTTGTTTGGGATGCTTTGGACGTGTACGACAGCGTGTTCCAGTTCCTGCCAATATCCAGTAACTTCGCACAGCCATTGAAGAGTGAGACAACATTTCATAGGCCACAATCAACAGCCTGATCAACTCTATGTGAAGGAGATGTGTCGCGCTGCATGAGGCAAATGGTGGTCACACCACAGACTGACTGGTTTTCTGATCCACTACCCTACCTTTTTTTTTTTTTTAAAGGTATCTGTGACTAACAAATGCATATCTGTATTCCCAGTCCATAGATTAAGGCCTAATGAATTTATTTGAAATGGACTGATTTCCTTGTATGAACTGTAACTTAATATAATCTTTGAAATTGTTGCAGTATCTTTCAGCAGAATGGAAAGATCTGTTTGTTAGGAGTAAAGTGCTTATCTGACATGCCAGTTTTCAGTTCTAATGTTATAACTTTCCTTTTCTCAGTACATCCTATTTTCTTTGGTTAGCTTTGGAAATTCCCAGTTCACTCATTCATTTGTTCCACTGTAAATATTTCCAACACGTGCTATATGGCCTACATTCCATGAATGTTTGTTTTCATAATAACAATAGCACAGTCTGCCCCCCTGTAAGTAACTCAGCTTTTAACACGTTTTGCAAACTAGTGGAGAGAGATGCTGATACAATATTTGTTGCCAATGACAAACAAATATGCTCCCAACTGCAGCAAGATACAAAGAGACATGCTTCATTCCATCTAAAAAATAAAAAATAAACTTATCTTCAAGAATTGTGATAAAGGAATGCATGAATAGATTTGATAATGATGGAGAAATCCATAGACAATTGTCTGACACCGACTCTTACTGCAAACTCCAAGGTGACCCTACCTGTGTGTATAAAACCAAAATGGACTCTTTTTTTTTCTTCCAGCAGAGCCCATGAGGCAGGCTATCTGATTGACAAGGGATCGGGATACTTCATCAACTAGCGGCCTACCATGGCCGATGTGTACATTTTACCAAAAACACTCAAGGATTACCAGAGCTGTGTTCGAATACTCGTACTAACCGTACTATTTGTGACGTAACATGAGTGTATAGTATGCTTATTGGTCATAGCATGGATATGGTTAGTATGTCCAAAAGTTCCCGGATTTCGTACTACATTCGCCAATATACAAAGTATACAAGCAGTGGACATTATTTCGGTGCTTTTAGGGCCCATAATGCAAATCTTTAATAAAAATAGTTTGTGGCTTTACGGCGTTTTGAGATTTGAAGAAAATTGTGTAAAATATGTAGCCGAAGTCTAACGAGAGGGGACACAAATTCATTGCTTTAACTAATTATGACAAATGTTAAGAAAATGTTGAGCAATGTAATAAAGTAATGACTTTAATTAAAATTTGTCTTCTGACAAATTTTATCCCATAGCTTTGTCTTTTTTATACTTTTATGTCACGTCTCTTGTGAGACGTGAAGAGAGGGATTTGTAAGAAATTGTAATAGATACTGGAAACTAGTAATAACAACATTTCAACATAAGCCATCTTTTATACAAAATACACATACTCCTCATTTCTCTTGGACATATACTGGACTCATTAAGACACCAACTACAGACACACACAATTCCCCTCCCCCATGATAACCACAGACACACACAACTCAAGGTTGGAGCACAAAACAAAGAACTATCTCAGGAACCAATGGAACGTTGACACCAGGCCTGATCAGGACTACCCAAGACCCAGATCAACCAATCGGAAGGCCAGACTACAAGATTCAACCTACTTTGCTTGTTGTCTATATAACCTGTACAAACTGTTTAGACTCTCTCTTTTCCGGACGATTCCATACGAATCAGACAGAAAGAGCCGTGCTGCACGATTTTACTAAGATGTCTTTACATGTGATTAAACGGCCTTATTATAAAATTATCCACCTCGTCCTATGTCTCCTCTTGTTCTCCTGTCTCCAGTAAACGTTTTATCAACACTTTTCAAATAAATTACATTCCACGTTATGTTGGCTGACAATTTGTTAACTACGCTATCATTTCAACAGTATGTACCGGTATGTTAGCTACGCTATCATTACAACAGTATGTACCGGTATGTTAGCTAGCTAGCTAACGTTAGTTGGCTACTAATACATCGAACTTGCCAGTGTATTAACGATATGCTATCTAACTACCCAACGTTTATTGACTTGATTATTCCTTCATTCTTAGTTTAACTAAGTGGTATAAGTTAGTCGTGCGTTCGTAAATTCGCTCTGGCTAACTACTCCGATTTCAGAGCATTCTCCTCAGAGTGTACTTCTGCCAGAGCGCAGAATAACTGATTAATTTATGAACGCTCAACACCAGTTGAATATGCCTGGTGTCAGTAAATATCTGCACAAAAAAAAGCGTAATAAATTTTTTGCCAAATATTTTGCCAGCAGCACAGTTACCGTCACCAACACACCAACACTACAAGGGCGATTCAAATGGTTAGAGAGAGGTTTTCTCTCATTTGTGTGTGAAAGTAGTTAGCCAGTTAGCTTGGGTACTTCACTTCCGTTGTAGAGATCAGAACACTCGGATCAACCCTACTCCTCGGCCAGAGTGTCTGTTGTGCGCTCTGAATGTAATAACGGACAATCTGACCACGCTCTGAATTTACAAGTACACTCTGGCACTCCAAATTGAATTTAATAACAAACCTGAAGTAGTAACATGTCTAGCTAGTAATTTGTTACGCTAACAAGCTAGCGAGAGGGTGCATAGCAACAGCATCAATTTCTGGTAGACAGGCAAAGCCTAGTACACTCAACTGAAAGGATACTATTCCGTTTACAGTATACTAAAATGAACTAATAGTATGTAGTATATACATTATGTAGTATACACTATGTTGGTATGGGTATTGGAACACATGTCAGGAGTTTCCCCCCTGGACATCTGATTGTGTCAAGTAATGACTCACTAACCAAGCCTTTGTCTAATTTCATTGATTTCCACACCAGACCTCTTGTTACCGAGCTACTTTCCTACCTAAGAGACACAGGCGATTTCATCAATCAGTTATCTGAACTAAAGCTGAACAAGGATGATAGGCCTACTTTTCTTGTAACTATGGACATAACTAGCTTGTACACCAACATTCCCCACAACATTGGACTGGAAGATTTACACTATTTTTTAGACTCCAAAACTGACCCTACTCTTTGCACCCAGTGTCTGATCGAAATGGCTGAGCTGTTATTGACTAAGAACTATTTTTTTGTTTGGAGAGGATTATTATTTACGATCTTGATGTACTTCGACAGGCGGCTACCTTCGCCCCTGATTATGCCAACCTTTGTATGGGCCCCTTCAAACATTCAACCTCCAGCTGTGTACCCCCTCTAGCACCAGGGTCAGGTGCGTACCCCCTCTAGCACCAGGGTCAGCTGCGTACCCCATCTAGCACCAGGGTCAGCTGTGTACCCCCTCTAGCACCAGGGTCAGCTGTGTACCCCCTCTAGCACCAGGGTCAGCTGTGTACCCTCTCTGGCACCAGGGTCAGCTGCGTACCCCATCTAGCACCAGGGTCAGTGCACTCTCAAATGTTGTTTTTTGCCGTCATTGTAAGCCTGCCACACACACGCTATACGATACATTTATTAAACATAAGAATGAGTGTGAGTTTGTCACAACCCGGCTCGTGGGAATCGACAAAGAGCTCTTATAGGACCAGGGCACAAATAATAATAATAGTCAATAATTTTGCTCTTTATTTAACCATCTTGCATATAAAACCTTATTTGTTAATTGAAAATTGTGAATAACTCACCACAGGTTAATGAGAAGGGTGTGCTTGAATGGATGCACATAACTCTGCAATGTTGGGTTGTATTGGAGAGAGTCTCAGTTTGAAATAATTTTCCACACACAGTCTGTGCCTGTATTTAGTTTTCATGCTTGTGAGGGCCGAGAATCCACTCTCACATAGGTACGTGGTTGCAATGGGCATCAGTGTTTTAACAGCACGATTTGCCAAGGCAGGATACTCTGAGCGCAGCCCTATCTAGAAATCTGTCGGTGGCTTCTGATTACATTTTCACAGAACCGCTTGTTGCAATTTTGATGAAGCTCTCTTGTTCAGATATCGATAAGTGGACTGGAGGCAGGGCATTAAAAGGGATAACGAATCCAGTTGTTTGTGTCATCCGTTTCGGGAAAGTACCTGCGTAATTGCGCACCCAACTCACTCAGGTGCTTCGCTATATCACATTTGACATTGTCCGTAAGCTTGAGTTCATTTGCACACAAAAAAATCATACAATGATGGAAAGACCTGTGTGTTGTCCTTGTTAATGCAGACAGAGAAGAGCTCCAACTTCTTAATCATTTTTTTATTTATTTTTTATTATTATTTACCGTTATTTTACCAGGTAAGTTGACTGAGAACACGTTCTCATTTGCAGCAACGACCTGGGGAATAGTTACAGGGGAGAGGAGGGGGATGAATGAGCCAATTGTAAACTGGGGATTATTAGGTGACCATGATGGTTTGAGGGCCAGATTGGGAATTTAGCCAGGACACCGGGGTTAACACCCCTACTCTTACGATAAGTGCCATGGGATCTTTAATGACCTCATATAATTACATTCAAAGTTATTAAGTGGTAATACTCAAACATAAACTGTTGGAAAGTGATTATTTCTCCATCTGTCATTGCTCATCGCTCAGTCATCCTAATTAGAATCCATTTGGGATTATCAAGCCTTTATCAGACGCCATGTTGAAATCTCTGTTTCCTCACCGGCAGCATTTCTGTCTGGGCCTCAGGAAGGGGGGACTTTCTAGGGGTCAACAAAAGAGTTCTGCTGTGGTAGATGTTCAGAGTGTAAGTGAGTCCAGTCAGGAAGGATGTGAGCCATGGTAGTCAGTGCAGGCAGCCAACAGGCGTCTATAGTGTTGTTTCCCATCACACAGACAGACAACCTGTCTTTCTCCCTGTATCCTCATGACAACTTGTCTGTCTCCCAGTATCTTCATGACAACCTGTCTGTCTCTCTCTATCCTCTCAAGCTGTGCATAGCCTTTAATAAAAATACCTAAACACAGTAGTGGGTTAGTCACATTCTACACTGTTATAACAAAACCCAACTCAATGAAATGCACTTGAAATAGAGGTCGACTTGACATCGTACATTTGTCAACTGTTAGCTTACAATGTTATGACTAATTAATAGATTATGCACCCCACTATTCATGACAACAAATGCTTGATGTGGTGTTAGCCAGACATTTCAAAGGAGTGAAAGAAACATTTCAACACCAGCTCAGTATCTGTGAGTCTCTGCCCAGGACAGAGGCTGTTGTTAATGAGAGCTTCCTGCTACCTCATTCTTTGTTTCCTGTTGCAGCCCGAGCTTTGGGCTCTGGCCCGTGCTCAGAGAAACCCTTATCTGTCTGACCGACACAATAGGATAGAGTTCAGATATCTAAAAGAGGGAGAGAGAGAGGGAGAAAGTTTCCAAGTTGGAAATTCCAGAGTAGCCTATTCACGCCCAGGCAGTGTCATAACGATGAATTCCGGTCTGTGGCCGTTGTTGAAGTGTGGGTTGGTGTATATATATATGTGTGCACAGAGTACCAGAGAGCAGTATCATTTCATCCACTGGATAAGACTAGAAACATATCCTTTAGAGATTTACCTGCAAAAGAGCATCACATTTAAAAACGTACAATGGTAAGTACTGTTGAGAGAATTGGTTTATGCCTTAAAATTTAGATGCATTAGTTAGTTTGTATACATTTCAGACAGCCAATGCATTTCTCAGTCAGTAAAGTATGGCTTGATGTTGTCTCCACAGGACTTCTGCTCTGCATCACAGCAAGCCAGAAGCCCCAGCTCATGGATCACCCTCTTCCTCCTGTACTCAAGTAAGAAATACATTTCAAAAGATCTATGTAATTCTAAAATCCCATTCATGTAAACTCATTTATTTACTGTATGTCAATATTGACCTTTTTGTTTTATATGTCATTCCTCAGTTGTCACCATGTGCAGTAGAGTAGAGGGCTGGTCCTACCATCACTCCAACAAAACGATGAACTGGGACACTGCTAGAAAGTGGTGCACGGAGCACTACACTGACATGGTGGCCATCCAGAACCGTGGAGAGATCTCCCACCTTAACAGCATCCTGCCCAGGCAGACCAACTATTACTGGATAGGGATCCGTAAGGTGGACGACGTGTGGACCTGGGTGGGGACCAATAAGGTTCTGACTAAAGAGGCAGAGAACTGGGCAGACGGAGAACCCAACAACGGGGGGAACAACGAGGACTGTGTGGAGATGTACATCAAGAGAGAGAAGGACACAGGGAAGTGGAACGACGAGACGTGTATGAAGAAGAAGACGGCTCTGTGCTTCACAGCCTCGTGTCAGAGCGACTCATGTTACCATGGAGAGTGTGTGGAGACCATCAACAGCCACCGCTGTAAATGCTTTGAGGGCTTCTACGGAGAGCAGTGTGAACACGGTAAGCAAGCCAGGATGATATAGTCCAATAATCTAATACAGGCAGTATGAAACCAAGTCCTCTTAAAAGTCCTCTTAAAAGTAACTCCTTGCCTGTTTTCCTTTGTCGGCAGTTGTTGAATGTAAGATGGAGGAGGTCACTGTCCCCGCTAAAGCCAGTGTCAGTTGCTCTCACCCCAATGGGAATTTCTCCTTTGATTCGACGTGTCAGTATTCCTGTGAAGAGGGGTACAGGCTGAGCAGCTCCGGGCCTGTGAGATGCACAGCCTCAGAATCATGGTCGGAACAGCCTCCCACCTGTGAATGTAAGTATATCCTCTTATTAACCTTATAAATAAAGTGTTCTGGAAAGACTAATAAGAGAATAAAATAACAGCTACCATTTGTTGTAACCTTTTGATTTGTACTTTCTTTGAATTAATTCAGTGTCTTGCTATCGGTCTTTATACCAGTATGACAGCTTAGACCTCCTGTATTTCAGTTGTTGTGTATCTTGAGTAATGTCTTCATCGTGGCACATTTAGTCATGTATTGCGGTCTGCCCTCTCCTCCTCAGTGGTCTTATGCAGTGAGCTGTATGAACCTGAGAAGGGTTCCATGGCCTGCTCCCATCCCCTGGGCTCCTTCAGCTACCTGTCCACCTGTACCTTTACCTGTGAGGAGGGCTATGAGAGGCTGGCCTCCAGCTCTGCTACCCTGCAGTGTGGAGCCTCGGGACAGTGGAACGACTCACAGCCGCAGTGTGTTGGTGTGTACAGGTTCTGCATATCTGTAAACGTAGCCCCCATAACATGTTACATCAACTGTAGTTGCTATAAATATATGAATGACACAGGACATTTTCCATTCAGAAATATCTAGGAGGACAAATAGAGTTTTGTAATTGTATGACAGTCTAGAATTGTCTCTGGACACAGACTGACCACTGCACCACTATTCACTCTGTCTTGCAGCTGTAAGCTGCCCTACCCTCCAGCAGCCACAGGATGGCGCTATCAGCTGTGGAGAAGACTTGACCTATGGAAGCAGCTGTAACTTTAGCTGCTCTGAGGGTTATCTCCTCAAGGGGGCGCTCACGGTGACCTGCACATCAGCTGCTGAGTGGAGTGAGGAGATACCACACTGTGAAGGTAAGGATAAACTTTTTTGCATTTTTAAAATAGACCTGATTTAAACCATTGTCTATATTGACAAGAGTTTTTAAATCAATTTAAACCAATGTCTTTCTTGACAAGAAAGACATTTGACCACTCTAACAATGGAAGAACATGTCCTCAAAGATGGCGAGAACAGGTGGGACAATTCTAGCCAATGAGAGGGCAGATATGCGTGTGAACAACAGACCATAGAAACAGATTGAGGACTCATCTCTGTATCTCAATCAAATTTATTTATAAAGCCCTTCTTACATCTGCTGATGTCACAAGGTGCTGTACAGAAACCCAGCCTAAAACCCCAAACAGCAAGCAACGCAGGTGTAGAAGCACGGTGGCAAGGAAAAACTCCTTAGAAAGGCCAGAACCTAGGAAGAAACCTAGAGAGGAACCAGGCTATGAGGGGTGGCCAGTCCTCTTCTGGCTGTGCCGGGTGGAGATTATAACAGAACATGGCCAAGATGTTCAAATGTTCATAGATGACCAGCAGGGTCAAATAATAATAATTACAGTGGTTGTCGAGGGTGCAGCAAGTCAGCACCTCAGGAGTAAATGTCAGTTGGCTTTTCATAGCCGATCATTCAGAGAATCTCTACCGCTCCTGCTGTCTCTAGAGAGTTGAAAACAGCAGGTCTGGGACAGGTAGAACGTCCGGTGAACAGGTCAGGGTTCCATAGCCGCAGGCAGAACAGTTGAAACTGGAGCAGCAGCACGGCCAGGTGGACTGGGGACAGCAAAGAGTCATCATGCCAGGTAGTCCTGAGGCATTGTCCTAGGGCTCAGGTCCTCTGAGAGAGAGAACGAATTGGATAGAGCATACTTAAATTCACACAGGACACCGGATAAGACAGGAGAAATACTCCAGATATAACAGGCTGACCCTAGCCCCCCGACACATAAACTACTGCAGCAAAAATACTGGAGGCTGAGTTAGGAGGGGGGCTATCTTTGCCATTATAGAATCTGTGACAGCAATGACATATTTAGTAATGTATTGCGATCTGCCCTCTCCTCCTCAGTGGTCTTATGCAGTGAGCTGTATGAACCTGAGAAGGGGTCCATGGCCTGCTCCCATCCCCTGGGCTCCTTCAGCTACCTGTCCACCTGTACCTTTACCTGTGAGGAGGGCTATGAGAGGCTGGCCTCCAGCTCTGCTACCCTGCAGTGTGGAGCCTCGGGACAGTGGAACGACTCACAGCCGCAGTGTGTTGGTGTGTACAGGTTCTGCATATCTGTAAACGTAGCCCCCATAACATGTTACATCAACTGTAGTTGCTATAAATATATGAATGACACAGGACATTTTCCATTAGAAATATCTAGGAGGACAAATAGAGTTTTGTAATTGTCTGACAGTCTAGAACTGTTTCTGGACACAGACTGACCACTGCACCACTATTCACTCTGTCTTGCAGCTGTAAGCTGCCCTACCCTCCAGCAGCCACAGGATGGCGCTATCAGCTGTGGAGAAGACTTGACCTATGGAAGCAGCTGTAACTTTAGCTGCTCTGAGGGTTATCTCCTCAAGGGGGCGCTCACGGTGACCTGCACATCAGCTGCTGAGTGGAGTGAGGAGATACCACACTGTGAAGGTAAGGACAAACTTTTTTGCATTTTTAAAATAGACCTGATTTAAACCATTGTCTATATTGACAAGAGTTTTTAAATCTATTTAAACCAATGTCTTTATTGACAAGAAAGACATTTGACCACTCTAACAATGGAAGAACATGTCCTCAAAGATGGCGAGAACAGGTGGGACCATTCTAGCCAATGAGAGGGCAGATATGCGTGTGAACAACAGACCATAGAAACAGATTGAGGACTCATCTCTGTATCTCAATCAAATTTATTTATAAAGCCCTTCTTACATCTGCTGATGTCACAAGGTGCTGTACAGAAACCCAGCCTAAAACCCCAAACAGCAAGCAACGCAGGTGTAGAAGCATGGTGGCAAGGAAAAACTCCCTAGAAAGGCCAGAACCTAGGAAGAAACCTAGAGAGGAACCAGGCTATGAGGGGTGGCCAGTCCTCTTCTGGCTGTGCCGGGTGGAGATTATAACAGAACATGGTCAAGATGTTCAAATGTTCATAGATGACCAGCAGGGTCAAATAATAATAATTACAGTGGTTGTCGAGGGTGCAGCAAGTCAGCACCTCAGGAGTAAATGTCAGTTGGCTTTTCATAGCCGATCATTCAGAGAATCTCTACCGCTCCTGCTGTCTCTAGAGAGTTGAAAACAGCAGGTCTGGGACAGGTAGAACGTCCGGTGAACAGGTCAGGGTTCCATAGCCGCAGGCAGAACAGTTGAAACTGGAGCAGCAGCACGGCCAGGTGGACTGGGGACAGCAAGGAGTCATCATGCCAGGTAGTCCTGAGGCATTGTCCTAGGGCTCAGGTCCTCTGAGAGAGAGAACGAATTGGATAGAGCATACTTAAATTCACACAGGACACCGGATAAGACAGGAGAAATACTCCAGATATAACAGGCTGACCCTAGCCCCCCGACACATAAACTACTGCAGCAAAAATACTGGAGGCTGAGTTAGGAGGGGGGCTATCTTTGCCATTATAGAATCTGTGACAGCAATGACACATTTAGTAATGTATTGCGGTCTGCCCTCTCCTCCTCAGTGGTCTTATGCAGTGAGCTGTATGAACCTGGGAAGGGGTCCATGGCCTGCTCCCATCCCCTGGGCTCCTTCAGCTACCTGTCCACCTGTACCTTTACCTGTGAGGAGGGCTATGAGAGGCTGGCCTCCAGCTCTGCTACCCTGCAGTGTGGAGCCTCGGGACAGTGGAACGACTCACAGCCGCAGTGTGTTGGTGTGTACAGGTTCTGCATATCTGTAAACGTAGCCCCCATAACATGTTACATCAACTGTAGTTGCTATAAATATATGAATGACAAAGGACATTTTACATTCAGAAATATCTAGGAGGACAAATATAGTTTGTAATTGAATGACAGTCTAGAACTGTTTCTGGACACAGACTGACCACTGCACCACTATTCACTCTGTCTTGCAGCTGTAAGCTGCCCTACCCTCCAGCAGCCACAGGATGGCGCTATCAGCTGTGGAGAAGACTTGACCTATGGAAGCAGTTGTAACTTTAGCTGCTCTGAGGGTTATCTCCTCAAGGGGGCGATCACGGTGACCTGCACATCACCTGCTGAGTGGAGTGAGGAGATACCACACTGTGAAGGTAAGGACAAACTTTTTTGCATTTTTAAAATAGACCTGATTTAAACCATTGTCTATATTGACAAGAGTTTTTAAACCGATGTCTTTATTGACTAGATAGACATATGACCACTCTAACAATGGAAATGCATGTCCTCAAAGATGCAAGGCAGGCGGGAGGAGGCGAGAATGCTGAAGTATTACATTTCCTTCTTCTTCATTGGCCGATTGTTCACAACTCATAGAATCCCCCTAAGGTGACTACTTGAAACGGGTGTCGGCCTTCAATGGCAATCTCCCTGCTAAAAGGCTTATATCAATGACTAGTCCCCCATCTATCTCTATGACAACAACATTTTTTATCAAAGTTGCTGAAATGCCACGTGCGTCCACTTATATCAGTGCATTCGTAAAACGACATGTATTTATTTAACTAGGAAAGTCAGTTAAGAACAATTTCTTATTTACAATGACAGCCTACCCCGGACAACACTGGGCCAATTGTGTGCCAGCTGTGATGCAGCCTGGATACGAACCAGGGACTGTAGTGACGCCTCTTGCATTGAGATGCAGTGCATTAGACCGCTGCGCCACTCGGGACTACCAGGGCCATAAACATAACCATTATGAAACCTCTATTCAATCAAATAAGCCTCACGTAGCAAGTTAGCAATGACATTTTTGTTGTTGACCAAATGCGACACCATCTCATTGACCTTCATACGAAAATTCCTCACTTCAGGGGCTTATTTTCATGGACAGATTTTGGGCTGAGTAAAACCTCTCACTTCGCCTCTTCCTCTCCTGTTTAATCTCAGTCAATTGACACATTTACACACAATACTAAAACAGTATAGACTGAGTTTAAATGGAGAGAAAGAGGTGAAGTGAGAGGTTTTACTCAGCTCGAGTGTACAAAATATTAAGAACACCTGCTCTTTCCATGACAACGACTGACCAGGTGAATCCAGGTGAACGCTATGATCACTTATTGATGTCACTTGTTAAATCAACTTCAATCAGTGTAGATGAAGGGGAGGAGACAGGTTAAATAAGGATTTTTAAGCCTTAAGACAATTGGATTGTGTGAGACACAATCAAACAGAATATTCTGTGAGACACAGCCAAATTGAAATTCTGTGAGACAACCAAACTGGATATTCGCTGGTCATCAGGACAAAGTATGTCTTATGTAGCGGTTATAAAGGCTTTATGAATGCATCATGAGTTCATATCCTACATAAGGGGGCTACCAAAATACGAACATGTTTTGAGAGGGTTGTAGTCAGTGATGTGACCGATCAGTTGATTCAGATTGTTTGACTGTTTTCCTCTGTTGTTTCTTGTTTCCTCCAGCAGCACCTGAGCCGCCATTGAACCCCACTATCCTAGGCCTGGCAGCAGGGGGCGCTGTGTCATTATCTGGCCTGTCTCTGGCCGCATGGCTCCTCAAACGAATCAGACAGAAAGGTAAACACACAAGAAGGCCCTTATCTTCTCCAATCACAGTCATTGGCTAGGAATAAGAAAGACATAAGAAATTCAAAAACATCCCTGTTTCATTACACAGATTTGATTCAGAATGGCTATTTCTTACTTGACAATATTCATCAATATGCTCTTCATTGCCTCCTTCCAGCTAACAAGTTTAATCTGAACAGCACCTCAGACATTGAGGAACCTTTACAGACCTACAGGAACAGCATCGACAGCCTCATATAGAGACCAACAACAGTAACAGCAGGAACAACAGCAAGAATAACTGCAGGAACCACTGCAGGAACAACAGCCGGAACAACTGCAGGAAAAGCATCGACAGCCTCATATAGAGACCAGCAACAGTAACAGCAGGAACAACTGCAGGAACAGGCTGGCTCTGTTTTCAAAGAAGATCTGCTGGTCACACCTGGATCACAGTTCCTCAGTATTGTAATGTAGTAGGTTAGATAGCCTTGAATCGTCTGACTGGGAGAGAGGTGCTACGTTGAGTATACAGAATCATCTGTTCTCATGATGGTCCTACAGAAAATGTATTTTTTCTCCCTAAGGGAGTTTTGTATTGAACAAATTGTTCACCACTGGCTGGTATATGACCACAAGTGGCCAAATTTCTTATGATACTGATTTTGACAGCTATTTTATACAAACTACAGAAAGTTGTATATTGTATTCCCCTGTATAATTATTTGTGTTATCATAAATATATTGTTATGATTTTACAAAACGGTGAAATCAATGCCTTTCAGTATTTAAGTTTTATTTATTTTTAAACCACAGTCTGTGTGTTACAGAATTACATTTGATGTTGAAAAAGTGTATTTTTAAATATAATAAACGTTTCAAACATTGTCAATAATGTTCTTATTTTTTCCATTATTTTCTGTCCGATGCTTTTTATAATAGCTGCAAATAAATAGTCCATGGCTATTTGAGTTCAAATGTACCAACAGAGAGCAAAATTAACTCAAATACACCAGTAGAATAAGAATAGGTAGAGTGGCACGAAAGGATCCCAAGAGGGCTTCCTTCTTTTAAGCCTCGCGCCCCCCCTTGGTTACTTTAGCAACCTTTGACATTTTCCCAGGAAGCCCAAATCCCTACAACTGGCAAAATCCCCTCAGAATGATCTCAAACTGTGTTTCTAATAAACAATCAAATAAACACAGACTACCCCTTGCAAATCAGGAAACTCTTGGGTATGTTGTGTCTGACTCATGACAATTGCTTCACAGAAACCTGGTAAAATGATGTTTGTAGTGTAGCTAGCCACTAAATGGCTCTGAATTCACTGTCAGCATGCAGTCAACGCTGTAACCACGCAGAGCACAGTATGAAGATGGGCAGAAACTGCTTCTCCTATAGAAATCCCCGATAACACTCAGGCGATGTCATGGCAATGTTGGCAGGCTAAGCTCATACGTAGAAGCACATCATCGGGTCTAACGGTCTTCTCGCCAGTGGTGGAAAAAGTATTTGTCATACTTGAGTAAAAGTAAACATACCTTAATAGAAAATGACTCAAGTAAAAGTGAAAGTCACTGAGTAAAATACTTGTAAAAGTCAAACAGTATTTGGTTTTAAATATACTTAAGTATCAAAAGTACATGTAATTGCTAAAATACACTAAAATACACTGTATCAAAAGTAAAAGTACAAGTATAAATAATTTCAAATTCCTTATATTAAGCAAAGCAGACAAACACATTTTCTTATTTACAGATAGCCAGGGGCTCAATCCAACACTCAGACATCCTTTACAAAGGAAGCATGTGCTTAGTGAGTCTGCCAGATCAGAGGCAGTAGGGATGACCAGGGATGTTCTCTGTTTAGTGAGTCCTCCAGATCAGAGGCAGTAGGGATGACATGGGATGTTCTCTGTTTAGTGAGTCTGCCAGATCAGAGGCAGTAGGGATGACCAGGGATGTTCTCTGTTTAGTGAGTCTGCCAGACCAAAGACAGTAGGGATGACCAGGGATGTTCTCTGTTTAGTGAGTCTGCCAGATCAGAGGCAGTAGGGATGACCAGGGATGTTCTCTGTTTAGTGAGTCTGCCAGATCAGAGGCAGTAGAGATGACCAGGGATGTTCTCTGTTTAGTGAGTCTGCCAGATCAGAGGCAGTAGGGATGACCAGGGATGTTCTCTTGATAAGTGTGTGAATTGGACCATTATCCTGTTCAAGCATTCAAAATGTAACGAGTACTTTTGGGTGTCAGGGAAAATGTATGGAGCAATAAGTACAACATTTTCTTTAGGAATGTAGTGGAGTAAAAGTCAAAGTTGTCAAAAATAGAAATAGTAAAGTAAAGTACAGATACCACAAAAAACGACTTAAGTAGTACTTGAAAGTATTTTTGCTTAAGTACTTTACACGACTGCTTCTCGCACCGAACTGAGCATGTGTAAGCCATCAAATCAAAGGCGCTTCTTCAATATAAAGTTGAACTGAGCATGTGTAAGCCATCAAATCAAAGGCGCTTCTTCAATATAAAGTTGTTTTTGATAAAAATGAAAACATGTCAGTTTGTAAATTTCACGAGGTTGGAGTAATAACATCGTCATCTACTTATTTTTAAGTCTCTCGTTGACTTTTCAAACTCCGGTCTGGTCTACTTAGTCTGTTTCGCAAGCGTTCCTGGAAGTCTCACGATGTTGTGCCTCTGGGTTTAGAAACTCTGTGCTATAACCACTTTTGGAGCCAACTAGTGCTCTCAAATCATCAATGGGCATTCTATGTTATGTGTTTCTATGTTGGGTTCATTTTCAATTAGCCTGATATGGTTCTCAATCAGGGGCAGGTGTTTTACATTTCCTCTGATTAAGAACCATATTAAGGTAGGCTGTTCTCACTGTTTGTTTGTGGGTGATTGTTGCTGTGTCTGTTTGTTCGCCACACGGTACTGTTACGTTTCGTTCGTTTGTTCCTTTTCGTGTGTTCATTTTTATATGTTCTCAAGTTCAGGTCTGTTAAAAAAAATAATAGCCCTAACTGGCTTTCATGGGATTTAAACTTGAGCTCAACTTGTCTGAGGTGTTGGACTCGATGACATTTCCTATTCATTGGAGTGCTGAAATTGCTTGCCCAAAATTCGGGGCTTAGCGAAGGGTCAATTGGCACCCGTAACGTTTCAGGAAAGGGGCCAGCGTTCTGTAGCCTCGTGCGAACCATCCTGATCTCGCGAACTTACAACCAAATGTAAGCTCACGAGGTCTGGATGGTTCGTACAAAGCTAAGTATTCCGGTCTAGAGGCACAGTTTAGACTGCCCCTACAGCTTTGACCTGGTATTGCAGTTTAACTGACGCTCGGCCCAGAAAGAATTTCCATAGACGGCCACACAGAGAAGTCGGATTTGAAAATTGCTAATAAAGACACTAGTCATCACCTTTATGAACAAAACATCCGTTGAATTATTCAAATAATTGTCACTGAGACCGATTTGTTTTTCACTCACTCACAGCCGAAGATGTTAAAATGTTATATTCATCCAATGTCTGCCATGTTTTTGGATGATGTCGCTGCTTGCACAGCTCCCTGTGCGCTCTGAGTGCTCGTGCAAAATTATTGACTATTATTATTATTATTTGTGCCCTGGTCCTATAAGAGCTCTTTGTCACTGTCAAAAGTCTAGGTGATGCGGGTAAGGCGGAGTCAGGCGCAGGACACTCTGAGTGCTAGTGCGCATGTGATACTGGTCCATATAATTCGGATGCAACCCGGATATAGAGGTCCATGAATCACCATATGTGAACATGAGTAGATTACCTTGAAAATAACAGTTGGAACATCTTGGAAGCATTCTCCAGTCCTTATTATGCCTCAGTGGCTTCAGGTTGTCAAGGGCTTGCCTTCTTTTTTTTCTTAAAAAAAAAAATGTTTTATTTAACCAGGCATGTCAGCTATGAACAAATTCTTATATACGATGACGGCCTGCCCCGGGCCAAACCCGGGGCGACGCTGGGCCAATTGTGCACCACCCTATGGGACTCCCAATCACGGCCGTATGTGATGCAGCCTGGATGTATTCACAAAGCATCTCAGAACAGAAGTGCTGAACTAGAATCAGTTTAACTTTTAGATAATGAATAAGATGGACCGGTGGGACCTGATACTAGATCAGTACTCCTGCTCTGAAATACTTTGTGGATATGAGAGGGAGGGGGGGGTCACCTATCAACACTGCAACACAATGGTACGCTCCATGCTGTCAGCACAGACACTTGTTCCTGTCTGGTGGGAGACTGGAGACTGACTCAGGTCTTTAGAGGGGTTGTGTCTGGGTCATTTCCACATGCGGTACCATGGCCTCATGACCTCAGGCCCTTATACTGTGTATATATATATAAGCTGTATGTTCTTGTTATGAATAGTTATGTAACTCTATTTCTCAGCTCTTTATTTCAACATGTATTTATTTTCTTCTCTCATCCATTCTCCTTTCTATTTTAAATAATGTAAACAATGTACTGTGTAGAAGAAAATATGAAATGACCCTCACCACTTTTGTGTATAACTTATCTAACCCCTTTAGACAGCAGGTATTTGATGGGGTCATATCCGCCACTGTGAATCCCCACTTCAATGCAGACCCCTTTAGACAGCAGGAATTTGATGGGGTCATATCCCCCACTGTGAATCCCCACTTCTGTAACGGTTGTCGTGGTTGGAAGAAGAGGAAGACCAATGTGCAGCGTGGTAAGTGTCCATAATGATATATTTAATAAATCACACAGAACACTGAACGAAATAACAAAAATACAAACAAACAAACAAACAACCCGAAACAGTCCCGTATGGTGAAAACACTAACACAGGATACAACCACCCACAAAACACAATGAAAAACAGGCTACCTAAATATGGCTCCCAATCAGAGACAACGACTGACACCTGCCTCTGATTGAGAACCATACTAGGCCAAACACATAGAAAATACCTACAGAACAAAACATAGAAAAACAACATAGAATGCCCACCCCAACTCACGCCCTGACCAAGCTAAAATAAAGACATAACAAAGGAACTACGGTCAGAATGTGACAACTTCACTGCAGACCAGGACCATTGTGTTCCTCCCTGAACTTTTGCTAACCTCTCTGTCAGCATGTGGCAATCCGTATTGAGGCCCACATTTTTAGCAAAAAAACCCAGAGCTTGCCTATTTTGCATGTTATTTTGGCATTAATAGGTGTCACATATCAGTTTGCAAACAATGTAAAAAAAAAATATATATATATATCATTGAGTTAATAAAGCTGCTTACAAACATTGTGGCCAAGGCAGCTCCAAAATGCAGGTGTTTCAGCCTAGCTCAATGCTTTCTGTGGTGGTGGGGCAAACCAGCAGAAAATATGGAGCGTTGTTCCATGATTGGCTCTGTGTTCTGTCACTCATGGGGACACTATGTCACCGCAAAGTCTAAGGGTAGAGCTAGAACATTTTTGCCCCTTGGGTGCTGCCATAGAGTTACATTAGAAATGCCCATCCAAGAAGGCTCAAGGTCATTGGCGAGAGATAAAATTTGGTCAAATCACATTATATGTACAGTAGCTTTGATTGGACTGATCATGTCAACATCATACTTTCAACATCTTAGCTAGCAGTCATCATTATGAATCAAGTTGACAATCTACTCGCAAATACTTTTTAATCTTTGTCATATGAAGAGAAATAATGAAGATAAATTATAGATAAAACGTATCGGTGCTCATCGGCCATTGGACATTGCACAACAAGTTGGAAATCGCAAATTCAACAATGAGTGGTTTGGAAGGAATGAGTGACAGTGGCTAACTGCAAGCATTGCAAAGCAATCACTAGCCTGCTATTCATTGGAGTCTGGGATGAAGAGGCTCTTTTCCACGTTTAAAATGATAAACATTCTACATTGGCCATGCTGTCAATGAAGTATGATTTGTGCCACGCTCAAAACAACTGTAAACTCGGAACTGTGAAAACGTCGACTTCAGTGAGTTCAAGACAACTGGGAAGTCGGGAATAAACGAGCCCCAACTGGGAAAATACGTTTTGAACGGTCTTCCGACTCGGAATTGTAAATCCGGCCTCTTTATAGAGCTACGACTTGAAGATCAATGACGTCATCATATCTCGACCTTGTTTTTTTTTCCCGAGTTCCCAGTTGTTTTGAAAGCAACATAAATCCAGAGAATGCCAGACTTTGATGACAAAATGTGCTCACGAAGGACCGCAGCGTCACCTTCCTGTTTAAGTGAGCACAGCACAACAAGGTGAGTCCAAAAAATGTCTTGTATGCTGCTGCATAAATGATGTAATATGCTAGAGAGATATATATACTGTAGCTAAGAAAGAAATACTAAGTGTATGTTGTGTAGTACTGCAACATGTTAGTAGCCCATGTGCCTCACCCTAATAATGTGGTCTATTTACCCCTCTATTTTCTGTTCTGACTTGGTGGTGTCCATGACGCCTATAACCTGTTTTAGAGAAATGTAATCATTCAATATTGTAAGAGCTTTCATTGTCTGCTTATATGCCCCTTTATTTATCCTACTGTTCTGACTTGGTGTACAGGGAGAACACTGTAAGAATGGCCCATATTCTGAATTCTGTCGCTGTACATTTCGAAAGCGCTAAACAAATAGTTATATTGACTACTTCCGTCCTAGCTCACTCATTAATGTCTTAAAGAGATTGCCTCTTATCCGCTTGTCGTCCCCTTATGCCATAGTTTGTACATCTCAATTGTCATTAGAAACCACATTTGTTTAAGCAAGTCAGCCATAAAAGCTTTGTTTCTTTAAAAGGCAGTAATTGAGGCTGAATGAACTGTTTCGCTGCCAGACAAGGCTCCGCTGATAGCCAGGTGTAGCAGTGGTAAGATTTTTGGACTGCTGTTGGGACAGCTTTATGTAGGCCCTAACAGTTTGTGGACACCGTCTGTCACCATTATAGTGCAATTAATGTATTGTTTAGAAACAGATCCCATCTTTAGCTAACCTCTCTGTCAGCATCGTGAGGGGACAGAAACAGATCCCATCTTTAGCTAACCTCTCTGTCAGTATCGTGAGGGGACAGAAACAGATCCCATCTTTAGCTAACCTCTCTGTCAGTATCGTGAGGGGACAGAAACAGATCTGATCTTTAGCTAACCTCTCTGTCAGCATCGTGAGGGGACAGAAACAGATCTGATCTTTAGCTAACCTCTCTGTCAGCATCGTGAGGGGACAGAAACAGACCTCATCTTTAGCTAACCTCTCTGCCAGTATCGTGAGGGGACAGAAACAGATCTGATCTTTAGCTAACCTCTCTGTCAGCATCGTGAGGGGACAGAAACAGATCTGATCTTTAGCTAACCTCTCTGTCAGTATCGTGAGGGGACAGAAACAGATCTGATCTTTAGCTAACCTCTCTGTCAGTATCGTGAGGGGACAGAAACAGACCTCATCTTTAGCTAACCTCTCTGTCAGCATCGTGAGGGGACAGAAACAGACCTCATCTTTAGCTAACCTCTCTGTCAGCATCGTGAGGGGACAGAAACAGAACACCTCTTTAGCTAACCTCTCTGTCAGCTTCGTGAGGGGACAGAAACAGAACACCTCTTTAGCTAACCTCTCTGTCAGCATCGTGAGGGGACAGAAACAGACCTCATCTTTAGCTAAGCTCTCTGTCAGTATCGTGAAGGGACAGAAACAGACCTCATCTTTATCTAACCTCTCTGTCAGTATCGTGAGGGGACAGCAACAGATCTCATCTTTAGCTAACCTCTCTGTCAGCATCGTGAGGGGACAGAAACAGATCTCATCTTTATCTAACCTCTCTGTCAGCATCGTGAGGGGACAGAAACAGACCTCATCTTTAGCTAATCTCTCTGTCAGTATCGTGAGGGGACAGAAACTGATCTCATCTTTCATTTCCTGAAACTGGGGCAAGTAAAACAAAACTCTACCTGGAATCCATTGCACTTCCCAGAACTTTGTACTGCTACTAACAGTCATTCAGTCAGTCATGAATCATACCCCATTCATTGTAATGTAAAATAAACATTTAGTGAATGATAAAGCATCCTGGTATTCTATGTTAATTTGGGAATCAATGGTAAAAGGACTCCATGTGGTACATTGACTGCAGATAGGAATCCATATAGGAGGCTTTGCCAAATTGTTATGAAAGCCAAACTGAGCTCCTTTCCAAACCCAGGTTAACCCAACACCACAGCCTGAGCGCCAGAGAAGGAGACCGACACATGGTAAGTATGAGATGGGAGCTCTCTCTTGCTCTCTCTTATATAAATCGGCCGTCCTTACCGGTCACTGTTGTATTGTAGATCGAATGATGTCTAGATAACCACAGTGTGTGATATTTACTGTTTATGGACAAACACAGGCAGTTCACGGACCCTTCTTCAGACAGCCACAGGTAGTAACAATGATGTGGATGCTGCTCATAGTCCTAGGTATGTGTGGAGGACGTGCCATGGGCTGGACATATCATTTCTCCACAGAGACCATGAACTGGACCATGGCAAGAGAGTGGTGTTGGATTAACAACCACACAGACATGGTAGTCATCCATAACCAGGAAGAGAATAATTACCTCCGCAACATCTTGCCTGATCAAACTGGGTCTCCGTATTACTGGATCGGAATCAAGAAGATCAATGAAAACTGGACATGGGTCGGAACTAACGGAACGTGGGTTGGGAATTATTCCTGGGCGCCCAACGAGCCCAATAACAAACTGGGTGAGGAGTGTGTTGAGATGTACGTCAACAAAGGGAACAGCGACAATAACGGGAAGTGGAACGATGATAAGTGTTCAAATCTCAAATACCCGCTATGCTACAGAGGTGAGGGACTCAACCATTGTTTTAGTTTTTTTTTTTAAAGGCCACCAGTAAATCATTTGATGAAAGCTGTGTTGAGATTGTGACATATATTACATGATGTATATTTATATCACAGACCAATGCAACCAAACATCATGCAAGGGACAAGGGAGATGCTTGGAGACCATCAACAACTTTACCTGTGTGTGCGAACCTGGGTTTGAGGGACACGATTGCCAAACAGGTGAGGGGAATCTGGAAGCTGCTGTTCCCACCGTGTCACACCTCTCCTTTAATTAACCTATGACCTTTTCTAATGAGGGTCGCTATGGCTACAACATCTGCTTCCTCAATTTCCTGAGTAGTACGCATTCATTTACGCATCAGGCATTATGACAGGTCCCTACTGTACCCCACTGTTGTGCTGAAACCTTTATTTTCCCCCCTAAAGCTAAGGGATGTGACCCCTTATGTCTACCTGATGGGTTTGTGAACTGCTCTGCTGTCAACTCTACCTGCCGGTTGAGCTGTGAGAAGGGGAATCTACTGCTGGGATCCCCAGAAGTCAGCTGTAGCACGGACAGGGTCTGGACTGGGGTCTGGGGCGATGACATCTGGAGCAGGATCTGGGTCTGGAGCGGACAAAGGCCAATTTGTGCAAGTAATTAAATCACCTGATACCATCTCTCATCATGTACTACGGGTTACATTTACATTTACACATTTAAGTCATTTAGCAGACACTCTTATCCAGAGCGACTTACAAATTGGTGCATTCACCTTATGACATCCAGTGGAACAGCCACTTTACAATAGTGCATCTAAATCTTTTAAGGGGGGGGGGGGTCAAAAGGATTGCTTTATCCTATCCTAGGTATTCCTTGAAGAGGTGGGGTTTCAGGTGTCTCCGGAAGGTGGTGATTGACTCCGCTGTCCTGGCGTCGTGAGGGAGTTTGTTCCACCATTGGGGTGCCAGAGCAGCGAACAGTTTTGACTGGGCTGAGCGGGAACTGTACTTCCTCAGTGGTAGGGAGGCGAGCAGGCCAGAGGTGGATGAACGCAGTGCCAGAACAAAGTTATGGTGCTAGGCTAGGCTAGGCTAGCTAGCTACACCCCTGGTGTCTCAGAGGAAGTGAGGCTACTGATGGAAATGAGCTAAATCTTGTGCAACTCATCACTGCTCAGAATACTGAGACTTTTTTTCTGTACATTGTACAGAAAAAAATGGATAAAGTAACTCAATAATACAAGTCAAGGCAGGCTGTTTAGAGTTTGATACTACTGTATATACTACATATATACTGTAGCAAAGGGCGGGAGAAAGGGGGGGGGGGTCACCTATCAACACTGCAACACAATGGTTCGCTCCATGCTGTCAGCACAGACACTTGTTCCTGTCTGGTGGGAGACTGGAGACTGACTCAGGTCTTTAGAGGGGTTGTGTCTGGGTCATTTCCACATGCGGTACCATGACCTCATGACCTCAGACCCTTATATATATATAATGGTTGTAGCTGCTGGTTGACTGTGTGTTTCCTCAGGTTATCAGCATGTCCTAATGGTTGTAGCTGCTGGTTGACTGTGTGTTTCCTCAGGTTATCAGCATGTCCTAATGGTTGTAGCTGCTGGGTGACTGTTTCCTCAGGTTATCAGCATGTCCTAATGGTTGTAGCTGCTGGGTGACTGTTTCCTCAGGTTATCAGCATGTCCTAATGGTTGTAGCTGCTGGGTGACTGTTTCCTCAGGTTATCAGCATGTCCTAATGGTTGTAGCTGCTGGTTGACTGTTTCCTCAGGTTATCAGCATGTCCTAATGGTTGTAGCTGCTGGTTGACTGTTTCCTCAGGTTATCAGCATGTCCTAATGGTTGTAGCTGCTGGGTGACTGTGTGTTTCCTCAGGTTATCAGCATGTCCTAATGGTTGTAGCTGCTGAGTGACTGTTTCCTCAGGTTATCAGCATGTCCTAATGGTTGTAGCTGCTGGTTGACTGTTTCCTCAGGTTATCAGCATGTCCTAATGGTTGTAGCTGCTGGTTGACTGTTTCCTCAGGTTATCAGCATGTCCTAATGGTTGTAGCTGCTGGGTGACTGTTTCCTCAGGTTATCAGCATGTCCTAATGGTTGTAGCTGCTGGTTGACTGTTTCCTCAGGTTATCAGCATGTCCTAATGGTTGTAGCTGCTGGTTGACTGTTTCCTCAGGTTATCAGCATGTCCTAATGGTTGTAGCTGCTGGGTGACTGTGTGTTTCCTCAGGTTATCAGCATGTCCTAATGGTTGTAGCTGCTGGGTGACTGTTTCCTCAGGTTATCAGCATGTCCTAATGGTTGTAGCTGCTGGTTGACTGTGTGTTTCCTCAGGTTATCAGCATGTCCTAATGGTTGTAGCTGCTGGTTGACTGTGTGTTTCCTCAGGTTATCAGCATGTCCTAATGGTTGTAGCTGCTGGGTGACTGTGTGTTTCCTCAGGTTATCAGCATGTCCTAATGGTTGTAGCTGCTGGGTGACTGTGTGTTTCCTCAGGTTATCAGCATGTCCTAATGGTTGTAGCTGCTGGTTGACTGTGTGTTTCCTCAGGTTATCAGCATGTCCTAATGGTTGTAGCTGCTGGGTGACTGTGTGTTTCCTCAGGTTATCAGCATGTCCTAATGGTTGTAGCTGCTGGGTGACTGTTTCCTCAGGTTATCAGCATGTCCTAATGGTTGTAGCTGCTGGGTGACTGTTTCCTCAGGTTATCAGCATGTCCTAATGGTTGTAGCTGCTGGGTGACTGTGTGTTTCCTCAGGTTATCAGCATGTCCTAATGGTTGTAGCTGCTGGTTGACTGTTTCCTCAGGTTATCAGCATGTCCTAATGGTTGTAGCTGCTGGTTGACTGTTTCCTCAGGTTATCAGCATGTCCTAATGGTTGTAGCTGCTGGTTGACTGTTTCCTCAGGTTATCAGCATGTCCTAATGGTTGTAGCTGCTGGTTGACTGTTTCCTCAGGTTATCAGCATGTCCTAATGGTTGTAGCTGCTGGGTGACTGTGTGTTTCCTCAGGTTATCAGCATGTCCTAATGGTTGTAGCTGCTGGGTGACTGTTTCCTCAGGTTATCAGCATGTCCTAATGGTTGTAGCTGCTGGTTGACTGTTTCCTCAGGTTATCAGCATGTCCTAATGGTTGTAGCTGCTGGTTGACTGTTTCCTCAGGTTATCAGCATGTCCTAATGGTTGTAGCTGCTGGTTGACTGTTTCCTCAGGTTATCAGCATGTCCTAATGGTTGTAGCTGCTGGGTGACTGTGTGTTTCCTCAGGTTATCAGCATGTCCTAATGGTTGTAGCTGCTGGTTGACTGTTTCCTCAGGTTATCAGCATGTCCTAATGGTTGTAGCTGCTGGTTGACTGTTTCCTCAGGTTATCAGCATGTCCTAATGGTTGTAGCTGCTGGTTGACTGTTTCCTCAGGTTATCAGCATGTCCTAATGGTTGTAGCTGCTGGGTGACTGTGTGTTTCCTCAGGTTATCAGCATGTCCTAATGGTTGTAGCTGCTGGTTGACTGTTTCCTCAGGTTATCAGCATGTCCTAATGGTTGTAGCTGCTGGTTGACTGTTTCCTCAGGTTATCAGCATGTCCTAATGGTTGTAGCTGCTGGGTGACTGTGTGTTTCCTCAGGTTATCAGCATGTCCTAATGGTTGTAGCTGCTGGTTGACTGTTTCCTCAGGTTATCAGCATGTCCTAATGGTTGTAGCTGCTGGTTGACTGTTTCCTCAGGTTATCAGCATGTCCTAATGGTTGTAGCTGCTGGTTGACTGTTTCCTCAGGTTATCAGCATGTCCTAATGGTTGTAGCTGCTGGGTGACTGTGTGTGTCCTCAGGTTATCAGCATGTCCTAATGGTTGTAGCTGCTGGTTGACTGTTTCCTCAGGTTATCAGCATGTCCTAATGGTTGTAGCTGCTGGGTGACTGTGTGTTTCCTCAGGTTATCAGCATGTCCTAATGGTTGTAGCTGCTGGGTGACTGTTTCCTCAGGTTATCAGCATGTCCTAATGGTTGTAGCTGCTGGTTGACTGTTTCCTCAGGTTATCAGCATGTCCTAATGGTTGTAGCTGCTGGGTGACTGTTTCCTCAGGTTATCAGCATGTCCTAATGGTTGTAGCTGCTGGTTGACTGTGTGTGTCCTCAGGTTATCAGCATGTCCTAATGGTTGTAGCTGCTGGTTGACTGTTTCCTCAGGTTATCAGCATGTCCTAATGGTTGTAGCTGCTGGGTGACTGTGTTTCCTCAGGTTATCAGCATGTCCTAATGGTTGTAGCTGCTGGGTGACTGTTTCCTCAGGTTATCAGCATGTCCTAATGGTTGTAGCTGCTGGTTGACTGTTTCCTCAGGTTATCAGCATGTCCTAATGGTTGTAGCTGCTGGTTGACTGTGTGTTTCCTCAGGTTATCAGCATGTCCTAATGGTTGTAGCTGCTGGGTGACTGTGTGTTTCCTCAGGTTATCAGCATGTCCTAATGGTTGTAGCTGCTGGTTGACTGTTTCCTCAGGTTATCAGCATGTCCTAATGGTTGTAGCTGCTGGTTGACTGTTTCCTCAGGTTATCAGCATGTCCTAATGGTTGTAGCTGCTGGTTGACTGTTTCCTCAGGTTATCAGCATGTCCTAATGGTTGTAGCTGCTGGGTGACTGTGTGTTTCCTCAGGTTATCAGCATGTCCTAATGGTTGTAGCTGCTGGGTGACTGTGTGTTTCCTCAGGTTATCAGCATGTCCTAATGGTTGTAGCTGCTGGTTGACTGTTTCCTCAGGTTATCAGCATGTCCTAATGGTTGTAGCTGCTGGGTGACTGTGTGTTTCCTCAGGTTATCAGCATGTCCTAATGGTTGTAGCTGCTGGTTGACTGTTTCCTCAGGTTATCAGCATGTCCTAATGGTTGTAGCTGCTGGTTGACTGTGTGTTTCCTCAGGTTATCAGCATGTCCTAATGGTTGTAGCTGCTGGTTGACTGTTTCCTCAGGTTATCAGCATGTCCTAATGGTTGTAGCTGCTGGGTGACTGTGTTTCCTCAGGTTATCAGCATGTCCTAATGGTTGTAGCTGCTGGTTGACTGTGTGTTTCCTCAGGTTATCAGCATGTCCTAATGGTTGTAGCTGCTGGTTGACTGTTTCCTCAGGTTATCAGCATGTCCTAATGGTTGTAGCTGCTGGGTGACTGTGTGTTTCCTCAGGTTATCAGCATGTCCTAATGGTTGTAGCTGCTGGTTGACTGTGTGTTTCCTCAGGTTATCAGCATGTCCTAATGGTTGTAGCTGCTGGGTGACTGTTTCCTCAGGTTATCAGCATGTCCTAATGGTTGTAGCTGCTGGGTGACTGTGTGTGTCCTCAGGTTATCAGCATGTCCTAATGGTTGTAGCTGCTGGGTGACTGTGTGTTTCCTCAGGTTATCAGCATGTCCTAATGGTTGTAGCTGCTGGTTGACTGTTTCCTCAGGTTATCAGCATGTCCTAATGGTTGTAGCTGCTGGGTGACTGTGTGTTTCCTCAGGTTATCAGCATGTCCTAATGGTTGTAGCTGCTGGGTGACTGTTTCCTCAGGTTATCAGCATGTCCTAATGGTTGTAGCTGCTGGTTGACTGTTTCCTCAGGTTATCAGCATGTCCTAATGGTTGTAGCTGCTGGGTGACTGTGTGTTTCCTCAGGTTATCAGCATGTCCTAATGGTTGTAGCTGCTGGGTGACTGTTTCCTCAGGTTATCAGCATGTCCTAATGGTTGTAGCTGCTGGTTGACTGTTTCCTCAGGTTATCAGCATGTCCTAATGGTTGTAGCTGCTGGGTGACTGTGTGTGTCCTCAGGTTATCAGCATGTCCTAATGGTTGTAGCTGCTGGTTGACTGTGTGTTTCCTCAGGTTATCAGCATGTCCTAATGGTTGTAGCTGCTGGGTGACTGTTTCCTCAGGTTATCAGCATGTCCTAATGGTTGTAGCTGCTGGTTGACTGTTTCCTCAGGTTATCAGCATGTCCTAATGGTTGTAGCTGCTGGGTGACTGTGTGTTTCCTCAGGTTATCAGCATGTCCTAATGGTTGTAGCTGCTGGTTGACTGTTTCCTCAGGTTATCAGCATGTCCTAATGGTTGTAGCTGCTGGGTGACTGTGTGTTTCCTCAGGTTATCAGCATGTCCTAATGGTTGTAGCTGCTGGTTGACTGTTTCCTCAGGTTATCAGCATGTCCTAATGGTTGTAGCTGCTGGTTGACTGTGTGTTTCCTCAGGTTATCAGCATGTCCTAATGGTTGTAGCTGCTGGTTGACTGTGTGTTTCCTCAGGTTATCAGCATGTCCTAATGGTTGTAGCTGCTGGTTGACTGTGTGTTTCCTCAGGTTATCAGCATGTCCTAATGGTTGTAGCTGCTGGTTGACTGTGTGTTTCCTCAGGTTATCAGCATGTCCTAATGGTTGTAGCTGCTGGGTGACTGTTTCCTCAGGTTATCAGCATGTCCTAATGGTTGTAGCTGCTGGGTGACTGTGTTTCCTCAGGTTATCAGCATGTCCTAATGGTTGTAGCTGCTGGGTGACTGTGTGTTTCCTCAGGTTATCAGCATGTCCTAATGGTTGTAGCTGCTGGGTGACTGTGTGTTTCCTCAGGTTATCAGCATGTCCTAATGGTTGTAGCTGCTGGTTGACTGTTTCCTCAGGTTATCAGCATGTCCTAATGGTTGTAGCTGCTGGTTGACTGTTTCCTCAGGTTATCAGCATGTCCTAATGGTTGTAGCTGCTGGTTGACTGTTTCCTCAGGTTATCAGCATGTCCTAATGGTTGTAGCTGCTGGTTGACTGTTTCCTCAGGTTATCAGCATGTCCTAATGGTTGTAGCTGCTGGTTGACTGTGTGTGTCCTCAGGTTATCAGCATGTCCTAATGGTTGTAGCTGCTGGTTGACTGTTTCCTCAGGTTATCAGCATGTCCTAATGGTTGTAGCTGCTGGTTGACTGTTTCCTCAGGTTATCAGCATGTCCTAATGGTTGTAGCTGCTGGTTGACTGTTTCCTCAGGTTATCAGCATGTCCTAATGGTTGTAGCTGCTGGGTGACTGTTTCCTCAGGTTATCAGCATGTCCTAATGGTTGTAGCTGCTGGGTGACTGTGTGTTTCCTCAGGTTATCAGCATGTCCTAATGGTTGTAGCTGCTGGGTGACTGTGTGTTTCCTCAGGTTATCAGCATGTCCTAATGGTTGTAGCTGCTGGGTGACTGTGTGTTTCCTCAGGTTATCAGCATGTCCTAATGGTTGTAGCTGCTGGTTGACTGTGTGTTTCCTCAGGTTATCAGCATGTCCTAATGGTTGTAGCTGCTGGTTGACTATTTCCTCAGGTTATCAGCATGTCCTAATGGTTGTAGCTGCTGGGTGACTGTGTGTTTCCTCAGGTTATCAGCATGTCCTAATGGTTGTAGCTGCTGGTTGACTGTTTCCTCAGGTTATCAGCATGTCCTAATGGTTGTAGCTGCTGGTTGACTGTGTGTTTCCTCAGGTTATCAGCATGTCCTAATGGTTGTAGCTGCTGGTTGACTGTGTGTTTCCTCAGGTTATCAGCATGTCCTAATGGTTGTAGCTGTTGGGTGACTGTTTCCTCAGGTTATCAGCATGTCCTAATGGTTGTAGCTGCTGGTTGACTGTTTCCTCAGGTTATCAGCATGTCCTAATGGTTGTAGCTGCTGGGTGACTGTTTCCTCAGGTTATCAGCATGTCCTAATGGTTGTAGCTGCTGGGTGACTGTGTGTTTCCTCAGGTTATCAGCATGTCCTAATGGTTGTAGCTGCTGGGTGACTGTGTGTTTCCTCAGGTTATCAGCATGTCCTAATGGTTGTAGCTGCTGGGTGACTGTGTGTTTCCTCAGGTTATCAGCATGTCCTAATGGTTGTAGCTGCTGGGTGACTGTTTCCTCAGGTTATCAGCATGTCCTAATGGTTGTAGCTGCTGGTTGACTGTGTGTTTCCTCAGGTTATCAGCATGTCCTAATGGTTGTAGCTGCTGGGTGACTGTTTCCTCAGGTTATCAGCATGTCCTAATGGTTGTAGCTGCTGGGTGACTGTGTGTGTCCTCAGGTTATCAGCATGTCCTAATGGTTGTAGCTGCTGGGTGACTGTGTGTTTCCTCAGGTTATCAGCATGTCCTAATGGTTGTAGCTGCTGGTTGACTGTTTCCTCAGGTTATCAGCATGTCCTAATGGTTGTAGCTGCTGGGTGACTGTGTGTTTCCTCAGGTTATCAGCATGTCCTAATGGTTGTAGCTGCTGGGTGACTGTTTCCTCAGGTTATCAGCATGTCCTAATGGTTGTAGCTGCTGGTTGACTGTTTCCTCAGGTTATCAGCATGTCCTAATGGTTGTAGCTGCTGGGTGACTGTGTGTTTCCTCAGGTTATCAGCATGTCCTAATGGTTGTAGCTGCTGGGTGACTGTTTCCTCAGGTTATCAGCATGTCCTAATGGTTGTAGCTGCTGGTTGACTGTTTCCTCAGGTTATCAGCATGTCCTAATGGTTGTAGCTGCTGGGTGACTGTGTGTGTCCTCAGGTTATCAGCATGTCCTAATGGTTGTAGCTGCTGGTTGACTGTGTGTTTCCTCAGGTTATCAGCATGTCCTAATGGTTGTAGCTGCTGGGTGACTGTTTCCTCAGGTTATCAGCATGTCCTAATGGTTGTAGCTGCTGGTTGACTGTTTCCTCAGGTTATCAGCATGTCCTAATGGTTGTAGCTGCTGGGTGACTGTGTGTTTCCTCAGGTTATCAGCATGTCCTAATGGTTGTAGCTGCTGGTTGACTGTTTCCTCAGGTTATCAGCATGTCCTAATGGTTGTAGCTGCTGGGTGACTGTGTGTTTCCTCAGGTTATCAGCATGTCCTAATGGTTGTAGCTGCTGGTTGACTGTTTCCTCAGGTTATCAGCATGTCCTAATGGTTGTAGCTGCTGGTTGACTGTGTGTTTCCTCAGGTTATCAGCATGTCCTAATGGTTGTAGCTGCTGGTTGACTGTGTGTTTCCTCAGGTTATCAGCATGTCCTAATGGTTGTAGCTGCTGGTTGACTGTGTGTTTCCTCAGGTTATCAGCATGTCCTAATGGTTGTAGCTGCTGGTTGACTGTGTGTTTCCTCAGGTTATCAGCATGTCCTAATGGTTGTAGCTGCTGGGTGACTGTTTCCTCAGGTTATCAGCATGTCCTAATGGTTGTAGCTGCTGGGTGACTGTGTTTCCTCAGGTTATCAGCATGTCCTAATGGTTGTAGCTGCTGGGTGACTGTGTGTTTCCTCAGGTTATCAGCATGTCCTAATGGTTGTAGCTGCTGGGTGACTGTGTGTTTCCTCAGGTTATCAGCATGTCCTAATGGTTGTAGCTGCTGGTTGACTGTTTCCTCAGGTTATCAGCATGTCCTAATGGTTGTAGCTGCTGGTTGACTGTTTCCTCAGGTTATCAGCATGTCCTAATGGTTGTAGCTGCTGGTTGACTGTTTCCTCAGGTTATCAGCATGTCCTAATGGTTGTAGCTGCTGGTTGACTGTTTCCTCAGGTTATCAGCATGTCCTAATGGTTGTAGCTGCTGGTTGACTGTGTGTGTCCTCAGGTTATCAGCATGTCCTAATGGTTGTAGCTGCTGGTTGACTGTTTCCTCAGGTTATCAGCATGTCCTAATGGTTGTAGCTGCTGGTTGACTGTTTCCTCAGGTTATCAGCATGTCCTAATGGTTGTAGCTGCTGGTTGACTGTTTCCTCAGGTTATCAGCATGTCCTAATGGTTGTAGCTGCTGGGTGACTGTTTCCTCAGGTTATCAGCATGTCCTAATGGTTGTAGCTGCTGGGTGACTGTGTGTTTCCTCAGGTTATCAGCATGTCCTAATGGTTGTAGCTGCTGGGTGACTGTGTGTTTCCTCAGGTTATCAGCATGTCCTAATGGTTGTAGCTGCTGGGTGACTGTGTGTTTCCTCAGGTTATCAGCATGTCCTAATGGTTGTAGCTGCTGGTTGACTGTGTGTTTCCTCAGGTTATCAGCATGTCCTAATGGTTGTAGCTGCTGGTTGACTGTTTCCTCAGGTTATCAGCATGTCCTAATGGTTGTAGCTGCTGGGTGACTGTGTGTTTCCTCAGGTTATCAGCATGTCCTAATGGTTGTAGCTGCTGGTTGACTGTTTCCTCAGGTTATCAGCATGTCCTAATGGTTGTAGCTGCTGGTTGACTGTGTGTTTCCTCAGGTTATCAGCATGTCCTAATGGTTGTAGCTGCTGGTTGACTGTGTGTTTCCTCAGGTTATCAGCATGTCCTAATGGTTGTAGCTGTTGGGTGACTGTTTCCTCAGGTTATCAGCATGTCCTAATGGTTGTAGCTGCTGGTTGACTGTTTCCTCAGGTTATCAGCATGTCCTAATGGTTGTAGCTGCTGGGTGACTGTTTCCTCAGGTTATCAGCATGTCCTAATGGTTGTAGCTGCTGGGTGACTGTGTGTTTCCTCAGGTTATCAGCATGTCCTAATGGTTGTAGCTGCTGGGTGACTGTGTGTTTCCTCAGGTTATCAGCATGTCCTAATGGTTGTAGCTGCTGGGTGACTGTGTGTTTCCTCAGGTTATCAGCATGTCCTAATGGTTGTAGCTGCTGGGTGACTGTTTCCTCAGGTTATCAGCATGTCCTAATGGTTGTAGCTGCTGGTTGACTGTGTGTTTCCTCAGGTTATCAGCATGTCCTAATGGTTGTAGCTGCTGGGTGACTGTGTGTTTCCTCAGGTTATCAGCATGTCCTAATGGTTGTAGCTGCTGGGTGACTGTGTGTTTCCTCAGGTTATCAGCATGTCCTAATGGTTGTAGCTGCTGGTTGACTGTTTCCTCAGGTTATCAGCATGTCCTAATGGTTGTAGCTGCTGGGTGACTGTTTCCTCAGGTTATCAGCATGTCCTAATGGTTGTAGCTGCTGGTTGACTGTTTCCTCAGGTTATCAGCATGTCCTAATGGTTGTAGCTGCTGGGTGACTGTGTGTTTCCTCATGTTATCAGCATGTCCTAATGGTTGTAGCTGCTGGTTGACTGTGTGTTTCCTCAGGTTATCAGCATGTCCTAATGGTTGTAGCTGCTGGTTGACTGTTTCCTCAGGTTATCAGCATGTCCTAATGGTTGTAGCTGCTGGGTGACTGTGTGTTTCCTCAGGTTATCAGCATGTCCTAATGGTTGTAGCTGCTGGGTGACTGTGTGTTTCCTCAGGTTATCAGCATGTCCTAATGGTTGTAGCTGCTGGGTGACTGTGTGTTTCCTCAGGTTATCAGCATGTCCTAATGGTTGTAGCTGCTGGTTGGATGCTCTCAATGTCCTGCTGCATCTGCTGTTGTTTCAATCGCAGAAAAAGTAAGTTCCAGTTGTTTATAAAAAATGTTTTTTAAAAGATTGGTTTTTTTTAACCCCTTTTTCTTCCCAATTGTTAGTAGTTACTGTCTTGTCTCATCGCTACAACTCCCGTACAGACTCGGGAAAGACGAAGGTCATGTGTCCTCCGAAACACAACCCAACCAAGACGCACTGCTTCTTAACACAGCGCGCATCCAACCCGGAAGCCAGCCGCACAATGTGTCGGAGGAAACACCGTGCACCTAGCGACCTGCTCAGCGTGCACTGCACCCGCCCCGCCACAGGAGTCGCTAGTGCGCAATGAGACAAGGATATCCCTACCGGCCAAACCCTCCCTAACCCGGTCGACGCTGGGCCAATTGTGCGTTGCCCCATGGACCTCCCAGTCGCGGCCGGCTGCGACAGAGCCTGGGCTCGAACCCAGAGTCTCTGGTGGCACAGCTAACACTGCGATGCGGTGCCTTAGACCACTGCGCCACCCGGGAGGCCCGATAAGTATTTTGGAATACTTTGTATAAAATGGGGCGTTCTTCAATTACGGTGACATTTAAGCATGGCATTTTGAATTTTTTTACATTTATTTTTTCTAGATTTATTTTGATTGAAATGTGCTTTATTTATTTAACCTTTTATTAAACTGTTTGGGTATATCTTCCCATTATAAATCAATTTAAATGGTAGCTTAATGACTGTATATATTTAGAAGTAGTAACACCAATGATGATATTTTAGATAAATTAGGATTTTCTGAAATGGCCATCAATTCATTACTAAAGTGATGTGATTAATCATTTTGCTCACACTGTTATTTCCCTTCATCTAAATTGACTAACACCTTTGATTTAGACACACCTAATTGTCATCTTAAATGTTGTTTGTCATTTAACAGAACCTCTTATCCAGAGCGACTCACAGTACTGCAATGCATATATTTTCATACTGGTCCCCCTTCGGTATCAAACCCACAACCCTGGTGGTTCAAGCGCCATACTCTAACCGGCTGTGTCACACAGAATCAATGGAATTTTCAAATTGATGACCTACTTAAAAGGGTGTGGTTAGTTAATAATGTGGTTTAATATACCCCCCCCCCCCCCCCCCCCCTCCCCCCCTGATAACAGTTTGCCACTGGAGAGAATGCTCAGAGTCCTTGTATATCTTGATTTTCTTTCTTTTTTTTAAATCAGTGATTTTTCAAGGCGGAAACACCAATGACATAAAACACAGGGACACACATTATAATAGTTAAAATATATAATATTTAAATAACCTTCTTTGTTTTTATTGATCTATGAAATATATTAGATAGACATAGATCTAAACCCCCAGAACATGTCACTACACCTCTACACATTTCTTTATTTTACCTTTATTAAACTAGGCAAGTCAGTAAAGAACAAATTCTTATTTACAATGACGGCCTAGGAACAGTGGGTTAACTGCCTTGTTCAGAGGGCAGAACGACAGATTTTTACCTTGTCAGCTCAGGGATTTGAACTTGCAACCTTTCGGTTACTAGTCCAACGCTCTAACATCACCAGTGGGACAAGCCAATTTGCTATCCCCCTGTTGTTTTACAATGCATTCACATAGATGTGCTGCGGTATAAAGGATTTAGCGACATGTTTGACTTTTAAATCAAACTATTATTTGTCATGTTTTTGGGTCATTTTAAAGTGTTTTTACGTAGGGCCTCCCGAGTGGCGCAGCGGGCACCGCATCGCCTTAAGGCACCGCATCGCCGTGACCGGGAGACCCATGAGGCGGCACACAATTGGCTTGGTTAGGGGAGGGTTTGGCTGGCCCGGGGTTTGGCCGGGCGCCTGCAAGCTGACTTCGGCCGCCAGTTGGACTGTGTTTCCACCGACACAGTGAGCAGTGTGTCAAGAAGCAGTGCGGTTTGGTTTGGTTGTGTTTCGGAGGAGGCATGGCTCTCAACCTTTGCCTCTCCCGAGTCCATAGGGGGGTTGCAGCGATGGGACAAGACTGTAATTAACAATTGGATATCATGAAATTGGGTGGAAAAAGGGGTAAAAGTATATTTTAAAAAACTGTTTTTACATGGTGCCAAAGTCAAGGGACAGCATTTCAAGCAATTCAACAAACAAACAAAATCTCTTTTGATCTTTTTTTTAGGAAAGAAGCATGCCCAACTAAGGTAAGAGATGCTGGCTCCCCTCCCAGGCCATGTGCTGGCTTCTCCCCCAGGCCATGTGCTGGCTTCTCCCCCAGGCCATGTGCTGGCTTCTCCCCCAGGCCATGTGCTGGCTTCTCCCCCAGGCCATGTGCTGGCTTCTCCCCCAGGCCATGTGCTGGCTTCTCACCCTGACCATGTGCTGGCTTCTCACCCAGGCCATGTGCCGGCTTCTCACCCTGACCATGTGCCGGCTTCTCACCCAGGCCATGTGTCGGCTTCTCACCCAGGCCATGTGCCGGCTTCTCACCCAGGCCATGTGCCGGCTTCTCACCCAGGCCATGTGCCGGCTTCTCACCCAGGCCATGTGCCGGCTTCTCACCCAGGCCATGTGCCGGCTTCTCACCCAGGCCATGTGCCGGCTTCTCACCCTGACCATGTGCCGGCTTCTCACCCAGGCCATGTGCCGGCTTCTCACCCTGACCATGTGCCGGCTTCTCACCCAGGCCATGTGCCGGCTTCTCACCCTGACCATGTGCCGGCTTCTCACCCAGGCCATGTGCCGGCTTCTCACCCTGACCATGTGCCGGCTTCTCACCCAGGCCATGTGCCGGCTTCTCACCCTGACCATGTGCCGGCTTCTCACCCAGGCCATGTGCCGGCTTCTCACCCAGGCCATGTGCCGGCTTCTCACCCTGACCATGTGCCGGCTTCTCACCCAGGCCATGTGCCGGCTTCTCACCCTGACCATGTGCCGGCTTCTCACCCTGACCATGTGCCGGCTTCTCACCCAGGCCATGTGTCGGCTTCTCACCCTGGCCATGTGCCGGCTTCTCACCCAGGCCATGTGCCGGCTTCTCACCCTGACCATGTGTCGGCTTCTCACCCAGGCCATGTGCCGGCTTCTCACCCTGGCCATGTGCTGGCTAAGTGCAATAATAGTATGTTTTTTGTTTTTGATTGATATCTTGACTTTTACTCTTATCCTGAAGGGAACCAGATGAGGGTGTGACGTCATCCAACGAGACAGGGGACAACTGATGGACCGCCGACACTTCATTAATTATGTCATAATCGACCAATTATAATCAACATACTGTGTGGATTAGTCCACATCAAACATAGGATGTTGTAAATCGTTAGAATGATGTTACTGTATGTTATGTGAATTCTACAAGTTCAACAGCTTTGTGTAAGAGAAGTAAATAAAACTATTTTTAGCTCTCTTGATTTTGGGGTTCAGAGTGTATATGGGGTAAATCAGTGTACGTGGAAACATCCTTTTTCTTCACACTTCAAACACTGGGTGTGAGTGTGTATGCGTTCCTATAAATTGCAAAGGAAGTCACAATAAAAAAATATATGTTCTTAACCTTTTACTGCAGTGGGCTAAATCAGGGTGACACAGAGTGTTTCTTGGTAGTCTTAAACAAATCTACTTTGAAACTAAAGTATACTCCTCACACACGGGTATGTTATGGACTTAAACAAAATAAAACACCTGTACCATGTTTAAAATGTATTCAATTTTGAGTTTGCGTCCCAATATTACACTTTATATACATCACAGAAAACTTTTGTTTTGTTTATTAATGATGAAATAATGAAGAATATATGAATAATGTGGCCACCCATGAGGCCACTAGAGGGCGCTTTGGTCATTCGACTGCAGGAAAGGGCTACAACACCTCAACCGTGATAAGACCACTTTTTCACAGTAGACAGTTTGATGATCAGATTAGTAAACGCAGCATATTGCAAAGTCTGGTGTTGACTCATTCTGAAAGGAAATTGCATCTCTTACACAGTCCATTTGGATGGGTGTGATGACACGGAAAACAGCACATTTTATTAGTCTCCCCAAATCTTGAGGAAGAGGTAGGTTATTTTATGATTATTCCTGTACAACTGCAAATTTTTTACGCATTACTGTACCGTAACATTCAGTCAAATTGTACAATCCAGTTTGATTATTGTTTAGTGTTGATATATTGGTTACGTTTTCCAGATGCTTCCGTGGTCCAACTATCTCAGACAGAGCCTATATAATAGGTTGCTGGTGATTCTATTGATGACAGTCTACCATGGTAAGACAGAGCAACCTGATGTTTACAACTGTCTGACTATCAGACAGAAATGTTCTCTTACCTTTAAATAACCAAAACCATTCAAATCAAATCAAGGAATTACTAAAGTGCAATGTTACTAATTACAGCATTGCTATGCGGGTAATGCCACGTAAACAGTGAACTAAGTTCATAAATTATATTAATCAGGAATCAATGAGTACATATCAGTCATTTAAAAGTACAAAAATAAAATGTAGCAACTGTAGATTGCCCCTTCAAATGGAAAGTATTGCCTCTGTTTTCATTGGCCCTCAGACTTAACAGGTGAGACAGGAGGTGTCCAGGCCTGGACATACAACTACAGCGTCAACCAGAATCTGGACTGGGATTCGGCCCGCCAGTGGTGCAGGCAGCACTACACAGACATGGTGGCCATCCAGAACCAGGAGGAGATCGTCTATCTCAACACCATGCTCCCTAGGAACTCACAATACTACTGGATCGGCCTCCGCAAGGTTGCTTTCCGTCCTCTGTTACTTTATCAACAGGAGTGTACTGTAGACTGACAGATTAGTCTGTTTTACCACAAGAGGTTCAACTAGCAGAAAATGTGTCGCTGATATATTAAAATGTACTAATCTCGATTATTTTTTTTAAAATGCATCGCTATTTCATTTATATTATGGCTGCATATCTTTTATTTTTTTAGTTTGTATTATTGAATAAATTATGTCAATCAATCAGGTGAATGAGATGTGGACCTGGATGGGGACTAACAAGACCCTGACCAAAGAGGCGGAGAACTGGGCCACCGGGGAGCCCAACAACGTAGGGGACGGACAGGACTGCGTGGAGATCTACATCAAAAGAGGAAAGGATGCAGCCAAGTGGAACGATGAGAGATGCACAAAAAAGAAGGGGGCCCTCTGCTACACAGGTAGAAGAGAGTGAGTGTGTGTGTGTGTGTCTGTGTATTTTCTTAAGTCCTCTATTTGTCTACTCCCCTGTGTGTGTAGCGTCTTGCTCAGAGCATTGCTGCAGCACCCATGCAGAGTGTTTAGAGAACATAGGGAACTACACCTGCCAGTGTGACCCTGGCTTCAAGGGCCCCCGGTGCCAGCAAGGTAAGTTAACCTGTACAATACATTCATAGGGTCTTAACCATTCTTATTCATCTACGGGAATAATGCCATGGTTTTCTGTATAGAGATGAACCAAAACAGTTAACTGAGTTCAACTTCAATGATATGTTAGTGTTCAGTATGTTTGTTTGTTGTCATTGATAATCTAGTCTCTCTGCCTCTCTCTGTCAGCCGTAGCGTGTGACACTGTGTCGGACCCAGACCAGGGTTCAGTGAACTGTGACCATCCACATGGGCTGTTTGCCTTCAACTCCTCTTGCCAGTTCCACTGTGCCCGAGGATACCAGCTGCTGGGGGCATCACAACTGCTCTGCCAGGCCACGGGGTTCTGGGACCACCCTGCCGCTCAGTGCCAAGGTATGGGAGAGCAGGAGGGTATAGCACGATGTAGTGGGGCGGCAGGTAGCCTAGTGGTTAACGCGTTGGGCCAGTGACTGGAAGGTTCCAAAATCAAATCCCATAGCTGACAAGGTAAACATTTGTCGTTCTGCCTCTGAACAAGGCAGGTAACCCACTGTTCCTAGGCTGTCATTGTAAATAAGAATTTGTTCTTAACTGACTTGCCTTGTTAAATAAAGGATAAAATACTACAGTACCCATAATGCTCTGCAACTATATAGAGTTTAATCTTACTAAAGACATTCCTAAAGCTGACACTATCGGGGCCCGCATCCTTATTTAAACAGAGGGTTACCTGACTAATCCAAATTCACATAATGGTGTGTTGAGGCTGCTCATAAACCAGCATTTTTAGGCTTGAGACATAGATTTTCTGCCCTATTGAGTTTAAACAGCATTTCTCTTGTTGCCCCCTTCAGTCAAACAGTGTCCATCGCTGGACAGTGGTCCTCATAGAGGGACTATGAACTGCAGTAACCCCATCGCCCTGCACAGTTATAACTCCGCCTGTGAATTCAGCTGTGATTTGGGGTTTGACCTAATAGGACCAGACAGGATTCAGTGTGACCACACAGGGCAGTGGACAGGCAACGTCTCTACCTGCACAGGTATGTATCACTGTCACCATGGGATAGTAGCTACTAATACACCTGTTGAATGTCAGGTCAAAGTGAGAGAAAAAAAAAATGTCAAGAATTGCAACAAAAGTACTATGTCTCCTCCCAGTCCTTCACTTGACCGCACCCACTGTTAATCTCCACTATTTAAAATGTTGAACTGTTGTGAAATAGTTGTGTTCTTTGAAAATGTGACCTGATGAAATACTTTCAAACTGTCACTTTTTCTGTAACATCCTGTTCTGCCACAGAACACAGAATACAGAACACAGAACAACGAATACAGAACACAGAATACAGAACACAGAACAACGAATACAGAACACAGAACACAGAATACAGAACACAGAACAACGAATACAGAACACAGAACACAGAAAACAGAACCCTGGCTGTTACGGTGTTGTCCAAAATCCTTTTCTCTGATTGAGCCACACTTTATCTGAACCATGTTGTCAGCCATGTTGTCAACCATACAGTATGTAGCCCATGCTATTTATGACAGTCCCTAACGTTTTTTTGTTAAATGAAAGACAGTCCCTAACTTCTTTGCATTACATTGTATGTGTTGGGAGTTGGTTGGCGGCTCCTAGAGTCTGAATGTCTTTTGCTGTCGCTCCAATCTCACTCTTTACCCTCTTGCCTTTGGAGAGTGCCAACGAGCTGTGAAGTAGAGGTCTTCATGGATCATTACAAAATGTATCCGTGGCTTTCCCACCCGACCAGATATGCATAAATAAAACAATTAAAAACAGACCCGTTCCAAAAAGAAACGTGGAAAACAGACCCGTGCTGGTTCGGAAACCCGAGAGACCCATTCAGATCCGAAAATAGAAAGAGAGAGAGAACGAAACAAGCAACTGGGCGCTGCCAGCGATATTTTTGTTAGTAAAACGTTTACTGTTGACAGGAGAACAAGAGGAGACAATAGGACGAGGTGGATATTTTATAATAAGGCCGTTTAATTACATGTAAAGATATCTTAGTAAAATCTTGCAGCAAGGCTCTTTCAGTCTGACTCCTAGTGAATCGTCCGGAAAAGAGGGAGTTTCCAGAATTGTTCAGTACTATATAGACAACAAGCAAAGTAGGTAGATCTGCGAGTCCGGCCTTCCGATTGGTCGATCTGGGTCTTGGGTAGTCCTGATCAGGCCTGGTGTCCACGTTCCATTGGTTCCTGAGAGTTCTTTGTCCTGAGGTCCAACCATGGGTTGGGTGTGTCTGTGTGATTGTCATGGGGGAGGGGAATTGTGGGTGCCGTGTATATGTCCTATGTGTCCAGCATATGTCCAAGAGAAAGAGGGGGTGTGTATGTTGTGTCAACTTATAGGTAATGTTGAGAAGTTGTTAAAACAAGTTACCAATATCTAATACAATTTCTTACATTGGCAAAATTATCCACAGTTGTGTATCCTTAAAAACTGCCTATAGCAAATTACAACAACAAAAAAACTAGGCTATTTGTTGTGTTTCGATGTGTAGACTAGCATACGCAAAACTTTATAGTCTATTGTTTTATTGGCTACCTCACGGCTCAGCTGTCGGAGAGTTGAGGACTAAATTGCATCAGGGCATTGTATGTATATAAGTCTAGACGCGTCCACATGATATTCATATAAAAACATATATATGAAGGCTAGCCCTAGAGAGACCGGGAGAAAGCTAGAGACATGCTAACAGCATCAACATGGATGTATTTTATACTTGTCAGATAGGCTACTACTCACCTACCGATATAGGCGTACAGAAGGAGGCTAAATCTTACATTTTCTATCAGAATATAACTCTAGTAGGCCTAAAACATTCCTCCTCACCTCAAGTTCAACTGCCTTCATTGGCCTGCAGTAGCTAACGTTAAACCTAATAATCAACATACTCGTAGAACCCCGTATTATCGGCATATTCAACAACGTTTAAGAAATATATTACCTTTCAACAGTGTTATCAAACCCATCAAAGTTTTGTGATTATTGGTGTCATAAAAAAATGTATTAGCATGTTTGACATTTCAGTGGAAATACGACTAATATCAGTTTTTTGATAAGGGGTTTAGCAAAAAAATACGTCCCCGTATTATCGGCATACGGTACCTAGTTATTGGCCACCTTACTATTTTGTTGAATTACAATATATATCCGTTTAATTTTGTTCAAAAAAGAGACACCGACCTCGTATCCGAAGTGTTTACTAGTTAACTCGTTGGCTAGCCTTCCAGTAAAAGAAAAAAAAAATTACTTGCCTGTCAACTTTTCATTGCGTAGCCCGGGGCGCCCTCCTTTAGACTCTTAAAAATGGTTCTTCACCAACATCATCTTCAGTGTCGTAACCAAAAAATGTCTCACAATTTGTTTTACAGATTAATCAACTCGAGGTGATTTAATCCTCCAACCGCTAGAGTGTCCGAAATTAGGGGGTGTCAAATGTTGGGGGGAAATTATCTACCACACCAAACCTTCACAAAAGTTGATTAACTTTTTTAGGGTAATATCAAAAGTAACTCAAGTCATTGTTTATAGGGAAAATACGAACAAGTTGCTATTATTGCGACATTAAATGAAGTTAGCATCTGACCCTCACTGGTTTTTAATTTTCATGGTTTGAGTGTGAGTAGCATAGTACGGCCTGCTGGTGTTTCTATTATATTGAATTTGGCCCACGAAAATGTCTCAACTGAATTCCACCTTAAAAACGTTTTGAACAAGCTAGGCCTATATTGCAGCTCTTACCAACAAAGGTGATTGCCTACCCAACAAATCACACCTAAACTAAATAAGCAAAACATTCAAAAGACTTTAGCCAACTAAAATGTCTCAACAAAATGTAACACTCTTTGCATAGGCTATTTAAAGAACTGGTTTAGATTATTAAATAGGCCTACAATAATAATGATTCACAATAATTGATAATAAATATGAAAATAAATGAAATGAAAGGTAGAAAATTGTATCAAACCCTCATAGCAAGTTGCACACTGTCCATTTGGCCATGCTAACGTTCTGCTCATCTTTGTCCACTACAATATTAAAACTTGTCCTACGAGGACATTCCCCTTGTCGCCTTCTTTCCACTATACTCTTTATCCTATAACTTTTGTTTTACTTAAAGGTGTGCTATGTAGAAATCTCTCTGCCATTTCCTGGTTGCTAAAATGCTAATAGTTTGCCTAATTTCAGTTTATGTGACAAAACGAGCAAGTATAGTGTAAATAATCATTGTACCATCTAAACCTGCTGCGAAATATATTTTCTATAACCACATTTTTTTAACATTTTAATCCGTTTGAAGTTGGTGTACAAAACGGAAGTAGACCAGGTGTGTCGAACGTAAGCAATCACTGAACTGACGAATTAACTAAGTAGCTCGTTGTGGTGTGTTGTTGGTACCAGCGGCACTCCAGGAACCAACCCTCATCTACAGCTTCTACAATCATCATCGCTGCCTCATCTCTATAGAAGCAGGGATGGGCAACTTTAATGGGGGTGGGGGCCACAAAAAAAACGGAACTCATTAAGAGGGGCCGCAGTGGCTTGTGGGTCTATGGTTTTCCTTGCCTTATTAGATGACAATGCTTTAGATATCAGTCTCCTTTTTAACATAAATAGACTGTATGCACAGCATACATAGTAACTCTAAAGTAGTTCCCACAGTGTGTAACTCATACTGTAAACTGAGTGCACAAAACATTAGGCTCAACAAGGATTGTTAAGCCTCATACACAAGCCAATTGAGACAGGTCATTATTAATGATGGTACATTGTCATCTTATGGAAGACTACTGGCCTTGATAAACGCAATGCCTTCTGTGGATGTTCTGTGTATGTTCTGTGGAAACAGACCATAAATCTTATCTTACCTTGGTCGTGTTCCCCTGCTCAGACATGCATCAACCAATGGTTGTGTGCCACGTCATCGACTGTGCCGTTTGGCACCAGATTGCTATAACATATGTGATTAGCTGACTGGTTCCTATTTGTAACTTGTCAGAAATGTCCCGTGGATCAACAAGCCCATGGCAGCTTAAGGCTTTTAGCTAGGTTTTTTAATCCTGTTTATATTTTGTTGTAACGTTTAAGTCACTGAAATATCAGATGAGCACACATAAGACATGGCATAATATGTAGAACTCAAGGAAATGACCTTTAAAACGTCCCATGGCGCGTGTTGTTCCCCAATGATGAAAGGGGGACATGAGTGGAAAAAGTTTGGGAAGCACTGGGTTAGCTATTACTTTGTAAGATCTGGCGTCAACAACGTCTGAATAGGGGAACATAATCATAATCTTATATATTATCTTACCTGTATCCTACTACAGTGGTAAGGTGTGGCCCCCTGTCCCCTCCTGCCATGGGGAACATGTCCTGTGTGGACCCCCTGGGGGCTTCCTCCTTCACCTCCTCCTGTGGGTTCTCCTGTGAGGAGGGCTACTTGCTGAGAGGAGACACCAACCTCACCTGTTTATCTACTGGACAATGGACCAACCACACACCTGCATGTGAACGTGAGCTATACCAAGACAACTAGAGGGAGTTTCAATGTGATAAGAATGATTATTTATTCAAAAAGAATCCATTATGAATGAGTTCCACTATGGCTCCACCTGTACCCTGGAGTGTGAGAAGGGTTTTCTTCTGGTAGGAACTAACTCCACCCGTTGCCCCTCACTGGGCTACTGGAGCCACGCCCTTCCTGTCTGTCAGGGTAAGACCAGGGGTGTTCAGGTAGAAATGTGTGGTGTAGAACAGATGTGATTGTCATGTAGGATTTGGAACTGTGTCAGATCTATTCACTTAATTTCTATCTGGAAAATTCTGAATGGTTTCACCTCACTGAATAAATCCAAAGGGTTGGAACAGAGAACCTAAACTATTGTGGTTAGCTGAAGGATTGGCTCAGCATTGGCCAGAGTAGGCCGTCATTGTGAATAAGAATTTATTTTTAAATGACGTGCCTAATTAAATAAAGGTTGAATCAAATAAAATATCATATTATAATAGGAATAGATAAATATAAATGTGTAATTATAATAGGAATATCTTGGGCCTGTGTGTCACAACCTGTGTCCTCTTCATATCCCTCCAGCTCTGCAGTGCGACATCTTAACCTCTCCCCCGCATGGCTCGATGAACTGCTCTGACCTCCATGGTCAGTTCCACTACGGGTCCCAGTGTCTGTTCTCCTGTGAGGAGGGGTTCCTGCTGAACGGGTTGGCTGATACAGAGTGCACCTCCCTGGGCACATGGAGCAGGAGAGCCCCCCTCTGTCTGGGTAACTCACCACATCCTAGTTCAAACCATAGCTAGGTTGAAGATACCCAGGTTAGGAAAATGTAATGATTCCATGTGGAACCTTTAGAAAATAAACAGATTCATGGGACCAGTGCCGTTGCTGAGCAGCATCGCTCATCCCTTAGATTGAATTCTAACTCGTTTATGCAAAGAGTTCTGGGATTTTAGAATCCTTGTCTTAACCATTTATCTACAACCTAGAACCATTTTCTCTCTGTCATTTAGTAAAACCTTTGTTATTTTCAACCTAGAACCATAGTCTGTCTGGCATCTATTTTTGGAAATTGTGTCAGATCAGAGGTATTCATATACATTTCTCTCTGAATACCAAGGGTTCCAACGTAGAAGCCTAAAATGACTTGTGTTTAGTCAATGTGCTGTTGGTTAAGTAAAGGATTGACAGAATGTGTCTGGTGTCACTCATATCTGACTTCTCTCTGTGCCCCTCCAGCTCTGCAGTGTGACGCTTTAACCTCTCCCCCGCACGGCTCCATGAACTGCTCTGACCTCCATGGTCAGTTCCACTACGGGTCCCAGTGTCTGTTCTCCTGTGAGGAGGGGTTCCTGCTGAACGGGTTGGCTGATACAGAGTGCACCTCCCTGGGCACATGGAGCAGGAGAGCCCCCCTCTGTCTGGGTAACTCAACACGTCTTTAAACCATGCTGGATACATACCCCCATCTACTGGGCCGAGAATGAAGCTTTTTAAATAAGTAATAGGGACATATTATTCTCATAATGCACATTTAGTACAAATATCTATTGTTACAGAGGTACGTGACTTACAGCGTTGCTATTCATTTAGCTTTCTATGGATCAGGATGTGAATGTAGTGTGTTTCTCTGCGTCTTCTCTTATCTGTATCCTATTAACAGGGTTGGTTTTGTAGGTTACTTTGTAAATGTAATCTGTTAGTTACTAGTTACCTGGACAAAATTGTAATCTGTAACAAATTGATTACCCAACATCAGTAACATAATAAGATTTTTTTGGGGTTACTTTTGGATGACTTTCCCCTGAAGAGGCATTAGAAGAAGTCAAAAAGGATCCATCAAACACATTAGGTGTGTCATCATAGAGGTCTCTGATTGGTGGTAATCATTTGGTGTGTCGTCATAGATGTCTCTGATTGGTGGTCATCATTTGGTGTGCCATCATAGAAGTCTCTGATTGGTGGTCATCATTTGGTGTGCCGTCATAGAGGTCTCTGATTGGTGATAATCATTTGGTGTGCCTTCATAGAGGTCTCTGATTGGTGATAATCATTTGGTGTGCCGTCATAGAGGTCTCTGATTGGTGGTAATCATTTGGTGTGCCATCATAGAGGTCTCTGACTTGTGGTCAGACTCGCTCAGGAAGAACAAACAAACTTAAACTTGTGCCTTTTTTCAATGCTGAATTGAATGTCACTGAGAAAACAGAAAGGTGTTTTAATGTATTTTTTGGTAAACATCATTTATGACTTTTAAAGTAATCCAAGAAGTAATCATCTAGTTTTTCAAAAGTACAGTGTCTGTAATCTGATTACAATATTTTTGCTGGTAACGTAACTGAGTAGTTTGTTTTTTTATAATCCGATTACATGTCATTTCTTACTCCCCAACCCTGCCTACTACAGTGGTAAGGTGTGGCCCCCTGTCCCCTCCTGCCATGGGGAACATGTCCTGTGTGGACCCCCTGGGGACTTCCTCCTTCACCTCCTCCTGTGGGTTCTCCTGTGAGGAGGGCTACCTGCTGAGAGGAGACACCAACCTCACCTGTTTATCTACTGGACAATGGACCAACCACACACCTGCATGTGAACGTGAGCTATACCAAGACAACTAGAGGGAGTTTCAATGTGATAAGAACCATTATTTATTCAAAAAGAATCCATTATGAATGAGTTCCGCTATGGCTCCACCTGTACCCTGGAGTGTGAGAAGGGTTTTCTTCTGGTAGGAACTAACTCCACCCGTTGCGCCTCACTGGCTTACTGTAGCCAAGCCCTTCCTGTCTGTCAGGGTAAGACCAGGGGTGTTCAGGTAGAAATGTGTGGTGTAGAACAGATGTGATTGTCATGTAGGATTTGGAACTGTGTCAGATCTATTCACTTAATTTATATCTGGAAAATTCTGAATGGTTTCACCTCACTGAATAAATCCAAAGGGTTGGAACGGAGAACCTAAACTATTGTGGTTAGCTGAAGGATTAGGAACAGTATATCTGGCATGGGGGGGCTCCCGAGTGGCACAGCGGTCTAAGGCACTGCATCTCAGTGCTAGAGGCGTCACTACAGACCATGGTTTGATTCCAGGCTGTATCACAACCGGCCGTGATTGGGAGTCCCATAGGGCGGCGGACAATTGGCCCAGCATTGGCCAGGGTAGGCCGTCATTGTGAATAAGAATTCGTTTTTGACTGACTTGCATAATTAAATAAAGGTTAAATAAAACAAAATATCATATTATAATAGGAATAGATAAATATAAATGTGTAATTATAATAGATATATCTTGGGCCTGTGTGTCACAACCTGTGTCCTCTTTATATCCCTCCAGCTCAGCAGTGCGACTCTTTAACCTCTCCCCCGCATGGCTCCATGAACTGCTCTGACCTCCATGGTCAGTTCCACTACGGGTCCCAGTGTCTGTTCTCCTGTGAGGAGGGGTTCCTGCTGAACGGGTTGGCTGATACAGAGTGCACCTCCCTGGGCACATGGAGCAGGAGAGCCCCCCTCTGTCTGGGTAACTCAACACGTCTTCAAACCATGCTGGATACATACCCCCATCTACTGGGCCGAGAATGAAGCTTTTTAAATAAGTAATAGGGACATATTATTCTCATAATGCACATTTAGTCCAAATATCTATTGTTACAGAGGTACGTGACTTACAGCGTTGCTATTCATTTAGCTTTCTATGGATCAGGATGTGAATGTAGAGTGTTTCTCTGTGTCTTCTCTTATCTGTATCCTACTACCAGGGTTGATTTTGTAGGCTCCTTTGTAAATGTAATCCGTTAGTTACTAGTTACCTGGACAAAATTATAATCAGTAACGTTTTGATTACCTAACCTCAGTAACATAATCAGATTTTTTGGGGTTACTTTTGGATGACTTTCCCCTGAAGAGGCATTAGAAGAAGTCAAAAATGATCCATCAAACACATTAGGTGTGTCATCATAGAGGTCTCTGATTGGTGGTCATCATTTGGTGTGTCATCATAGAGGTCTCTGATTGGTGGTAATCATTTGGTGTGCCGTTATAGAGGTCTCTGATTGGTGGTAATCATTTGGTGTGCCGTCATAGAGGTCTCTGATTGGTGGTAATCATTTGGTGTGCCGTTATAGAGGTCTCTGATTGGTGGTCATCATTTGGTGTGCCATCATAGAGGTCTCTGATTGGTGGTCATCATTTGGTGTGCCGTCATAGAGGTCTCTGATTGGTGGTCATCATTTGGTGTGTCATCATAGAAGTCTCTGATTGGTGGTCCTCATTTGGTGTGCCGTCATAGAGGTTTCTGACATGTGGTCAGACTCGCTCAGGAAGAACAAACAAACTTAAACTTGCGCCTTTTTTCAATGCTGAATTGAATGTCACTGAGAAAACAGAAAGGTGTTTTAATGTATTTTTTGGTTAACATCATTTATGACTTTTAAAGTAATCCAAGAAGTAATCATCTAGTTTTTCAAAAGTACAGTGTCTGTAATCTGATTACAATATTTTTGCTGGTAACGTAACTGAGTAGTTTGTTTTTTTATAATCCGATTACATGTAATTTCTTACTCCCCAACCCTGCCTACTACAGTGGTAAGGTGTGGCCCCCTGTCCCCTCCTGCCATGGGGAACATGTCCTGTGTGGACCCCCTGGGGGCTTCCTCCTTCACCTCCTCCTGTGGGTTCTCCTGTGAGGAGGGCTACCTGCTGAGAGGAGACACCAACCTCACCTGTTTATCTACTGGACAATGGACCAACCACACACCTGCATGTGAACGTGAGCTATACCAAGACAACTAGAGGGAGTTTCAATGTGATAAGAACCATTATTTATTCAAAAAGAATCCATTATGAATGAGTTCCGCTATGGCTCCACCTGTACCCTGGAGTGTGAGAAGGGTTTTCTTCTGGTAGGAACTAACTCCACCCGTTGCCCCTCACTGGCTTACTGTAGCCAAGCCCTTCCTGTCTGTCAGGGTAAGACCAGGGGTGTTCAGGTAGAAATGTGTGGTGTAGAACAGATGTGATTGTCATGTAGGATTTGGAACTGTGTCAGATCTATTCACTTAATTTCTATCTGGAATATTCTGAATTGTTTCACCTCACTGAATAAATCCAAAGGGTTGGAACGGAGAACCTAAACTATTGTGGTTAGCTGAAGGATTGGCCCAGCATTGGCCAGAGTAGGCCGTCATTGTGAATAAGAATTTGTTTTTAAATGACGTGCCTAATTAAATAAAGGTTAAATCAAACAAAATATCATATTATAATAGGAATAGATAAATATAAATGTGTAATTATAATCGGAATATCTTGGGCCTGTGTGTCACAACCTGTGTCCTCTTTATATCCCTCCAGCTCTGCAGTGCGACTCTTTAACCTCTCCCCCGCATGGCTCCATGAACTGCTCTGACCTCCATGGTCAGTTCCACTACGGGTCCCAGTGTCTGTTCTCCTGTGAGGAGGGGTTCCTGCTGAACGGGTTGGCTGATACAGAGTGCACCTCCCTGGGCACATGGAGCAGGAGAGCCCCCCTCTGTCTGGGTAACTCAACACGTCTTTAAACCATTCTGGATACATACCCCCATCTACTGGGCCGAGAATGAAGCTTTTTAAATAAGTAATAGGGACATATTATTCTCATAATGCACATTTAGTCCAAATATCTATTGTTACAGAGGTACGTGACTTACAGCGTTGCTATTCATTTAGCTTTCTATGGATCAGGATGTGAATGTAGTGTGTTTCTCTGCGTCTTCTCTTATCTGTATCCTACTAACAGGGTTGGTTTTGTAGGTTACTTTGTAAACGTAATCTGTTAGTTACTAGTTACCTGGACAAAATTGTAATCAGTAACGTTTTGATTACCTAACCTCAGGAACATAATCAGATTTTTTTGGGTTACTTTTGGATGACTTTCCCCTGAAGAGGCATTAGAAGAAGTCAAAAAGGATCCATCAAACACATTAGGTGTGTCATCATAGAGGTCTCTGATTGGTGGTAATCATTTGGTGTCGTCATAGATGTCTCTGATTGGTGGTCATCATTTGGTGTGCCATCATAGAAGTCTCTGATTGGTGGTCATCATTTGGTGTGCCGTCATAGAGGTCTCTGATTGGTGATAATCATTTGGTGTGCCTTCATAGAGGTCTCTGATTGGTGATAATCATTTGGTGTGCCGTCATAGAGGTCTCTGATTGGTGGTAATCATTTGGTGTGCCATCATAGAGGTCTCTGACTTGTGGTCAGACTCGCTCAGGAAGAACAAACAAACTTAAACTTGTGCCTTTTTTCAATGCTGAATTGAATGTCACTGAGAAAACAGAAAGGTGTTTTAATGTATTTTTTGGTAAACATCATTTATGACTTTTAAAGTAATCCAAGAAGTAATCATCTAGTTTTTCAAAAGTACAGTGTCTGTAATCTGATTACAATATTTTTGCTGGTAACGTAACTGAGTAGTTTGTTTTTTTATAATCCGATTACATGTAATTTCTTACTCCCCAACCCTGCCTACTACAGTGGTAAGGTGTGGCCCCCTGTCCCCTCCTGCCATGGGGAACATGTCCTGTGTGGACCCCCTGGGGGCTTCCTCCTTCACCTCCTCCTGTGGGTTCTCCTGTGAGGAGGGCTACCTGCTGAGAGGAGACACCAACCTCACCTGTTTATCTACTGGACAATGGACCAACCACACACCTGCATGTGAACGTGAGCTATACCAAGACAACTAGAGGGAGTTTCAATGTGATAAGAACCATTATTTATTCAAAAAGAATCCATTATGAATGAGTTCCGCTATGGCTCCACCTGTACCCTGGAGTGTGAGAAGGGTTTTCTTCTGGTAGGAACTAACTCCACCCGTTGCCCCTCACTGGCTTACTGTAGCCAAGCCCTTCCTGTCTGTCAGGGTAAGACCAGGGGTGTTCAGGTAGAAATGTGTGGTGTAGAACAGATGTGATTGTCATGTAGGATTTGGAACTGTGTCAGATCTATTCACTTAATTTCTATCTGGAATATTCTGAATTGTTTCACCTCACTGAATAAATCCAAAGGGTTGGAACGGAGAACCTAAACTATTGTGGTTAGCTGAAGGATTGGCCCAGCATTGGCCAGAGTAGGCCGTCATTGTGAATAAGAATTTGTTTTTAAATGACGTGCCTAATTAAATAAAGGTTAAATCAAACAAAATATCATATTATAATAGGAATAGATAAATATAAATGTGTAATTATAATCGGAATATCTTGGGCCTGTGTGTCACAACCTGTGTCCTCTTTATATCCCTCCAGCTCTGCAGTGCGACTCTTTAACCTCTCCCCCGCATGGCTCCATGAACTGCTCTGACCTCCATGGTCAGTTCCACTACGGGTCCCAGTGTCTGTTCTCCTGTGAGGAGGGGTTCCTGCTGAACGGGTTGGCTGATACAGAGTGCACCTCCCTGGGCACATGGAGCAGGAGAGCCCCCCTCTGTCTGGGTAACTCAACACGTCTTTAAACCATTCTGGATACATACCCCCATCTACTGGGCCGAGAATGAAGCTTTTTAAATAAGTAATAGGGACATATTATTCTCATAATGCACATTTAGTCCAAATATCTATTGTTACAGAGGTACGTGACTTACAGCGTTGCTATTCATTTAGCTTTCTATGGATCAGGATGTGAATGTAGTGTGTTTCTCTGCGTCTTCTCTTATCTGTATCCTACTAACAGGGTTGGTTTTGTAGGTTACTTTGTAAACGTAATCTGTTAGTTACTAGTTACCTGGACAAAATTGTAATCAGTAACGTTTTGATTACCTAACCTCAGGAACATAATCAGATTTTTTTGGGTTACTTTTGGATGACTTTCCCCTGAAGAGGCATTAGAAGAAGTCAAAAAGGATCCATCAAACACATTAGGTGTGTCATCATAGAGGTCTCTGATTGGTGGTAATCATTTGGTGTCGTCATAGATGTCTCTGATTGGTGGTCATCATTTGGTGTGCCATCATAGAAGTCTCTGATTGGTGGTCATCATTTGGTGTGCCGTCATAGAGGTCTCTGATTGGTGATAATCATTTGGTGTGCCTTCATAGAGGTCTCTGATTGGTGATAATCATTTGGTGTGCCGTCATAGAGGTCTCTGATTGGTGGTAATCATTTGGTGTGCCATCATAGAGGTCTCTGACTTGTGGTCAGACTCGCTCAGGAAGAACAAACAAACTTAAACTTGTGCCTTTTTTCAATGCTGAATTGAATGTCACTGAGAAAACAGAAAGGTGTTTTAATGTATTTTTTGGTAAACATCATTTATGACTTTTAAAGTAATCCAAGAAGTAATCATCTAGTTTTTCAAAAGTACAGTGTCTGTAATCTGATTACAATATTTTTGCTGGTAACGTAACTGAGTAGTTTGTTTTTTTATAATCCGATTACATGTCATTTCTTACTCCCCAACCCTGCCTACTACAGTGGTAAGGTGTGGCCCCCTGTCCCCTCCTGCCATGGGGAACATGTCCTGTGTGGACCCCCTGGGGGCTTCCTCCTTCACCTCCTCCTGTGGGTTCTCCTGTGAGGAGGGCTACCTGCTGAGAGGAGACACCAACCTCACCTGTTTATCTACTGGACAATGGACCAACCACACACCTGCATGTGAACGTGAGCTATACCAAGACAACTAGAGGGAGTTTCAATGTGATAAGAATGATTATTTATTCAAAAAGAATCCATTATGAATGAGTTCCGCTATGGCTCCACCTGTACCCTGGAGTGTGAGAAGGGTTCTGTTCTGCTAGGAACTAACTCCACCCGTTGCCCCTCGCTGGCTTACTGGAGCCACGCCCTTCCTGTCTGGCAGGGTAAGACCAGGGGTGTTCAGGTAGAAATGTGTGGTGTAGAACAGATGTGATTGTCATGTAGGATTTGGAACTGTGTCAGATCTATTCACTTAATTTCTATCTGGAAAATTCTGAATTGTTTCACCTCACTGAATAAATCCAAAGGGTTGGAACGGAGAACTTAAACTATTGTGGTTAGCTGAAGGATTAGGAACAGTATATCTGGCATGGGGGGGGGCTCCCGAGTGGCACAGCGGTCTAAGGCACTGCATCTCAGTGCTAGAGGCGTCACTACAGACCATGGTTTGATTCCAGGCTGTATCACAACCGGCCGTGATTGGGAGTCCCATAGGGCGGCGGACAATTGGCCCAGCATTGGCCAGGGTAGGCCGTCATTGTGAATAAGAATTCGTTTTTGACTGACTTGCCTAATTAAATAAAGGTTAAATAAAACAAAATATCATATTATAATAGGAATAGATAAATATAAATGTGTAATTATAATAGATATATCTTGGGCCTGTGTGTCACAACCTGTGTCCTCTTTATATCCCTCCAGCTCAGCAGTGCGACTCTTTAACCTCTCCCCCGCATGGCTCCATGAACTGCTCTGACCTCCATGGTCAGTTCCACTATGGGTCCCAGTGTCTGTTCTCCTGTGAGGAGGGGTTCCTGCTGAACGGGTTAGCTGATACAGAGTGCACCTCCCTGGGCACATGGAGCAGGAGAGCCCCCCTCTGTCTGGGTAACTCACCACATCCTAGTTCAAACCATAGCTAGGTTGAAGATACCCAGGTTAGGAAAATGTAATGATTCCATGTGGAAGCTTTAGAAAATAAACAGATTCATGGGACCAGTGCCGTTGCTTCGCAGCATCGCTCATCCCTTAGTTTGAATTCTTCTTCATTTATGCAAAGAGTTCTGGGATATTAGAATCCTTGTCTTAACCATTTATCTTCAACCTAGAGACATTTTCTGATTGATTAAACCCCTACAGTGGTCCAGTGTGAGAACCTATTGCCCCGACTGCCATCTCCACCACCCACTCCAACCTCAACTCCACCACCAACTCGGGGACCCTTCGTGAACTGCTCACACTCCCTCGGGGAGTTTAGCTTCAGCTCACTGTGCCTCTTCACCTGCAGCAAAGGCTACTATCTGAACGGAACAGAAGAGCTGTCCTGCACCTCAGAGGGACAATGGAGTGACCTCGTGCCCTTTTGCCAAAGAAACATCACCTCTGTCCAAGGTTGTAATGACTATTTGTTTACATCAAATATTATATACAATATTGTTTACATTATATACACTGAATTCAATTGAACAGTAGTACATTAGGTCATATCATAATTTCCCCTGATTTTTCTTCGTCTCATGTGACTAGAGCATAGCATCCATCCTTACAGGGTGACCTCTTGGTTTATCTGCTCTGTTCTGACCCTGTGGTGACTGTGGTAGTTCTATAGAGTCAGGGATAGTGACTGGTTGTTCTATAGAGTCAGAGATAGTGACTGGTTGTTCTATAGAGTCAGAGATAGTGACTGGTTGTTCTATAGAGTCAGGGATAGTGACTGGTTGTTCTATAGAGTCAGGGATAGTGACTGGTTGTTCTATAGAGTCAGGGATAGTGACTGGTTGTTCTATAGAGTCAGGGATAGTGACTGGTTGTTCTATAGAGTCAGGGATAGTGACTGGTTGTTCTATAGAGTCAGGGATAGTGACTGGTTGTTCTATAGAGTCAGAGATAGTGACTGGTTGTTCTATAGAGTCAGGGATAGTGACTGGTTGTTCTATAGAGTCAGGGATAGTGACTGGTTGTTCTATAGAGTCAGGGATATTGACTGGTTGTTCTATAGAGTCAGATATAGTGACTGGTTGTTCTATAGAGTCAGGGATAGTGACTGGTTGTTCTATAGAGTCAGAGATAGTGACTGGTTGTTCTATAGAGTCAGGGATAGTGACTGGTTGTTCTATAGAGTCAGGGATAGTGACTGGTTGTTCTATAGAGTCAGGGATAGTGACTGGTTGTTCTATAGAGTCAGAGATAGTGACTGGTTGTTCTATAGAGTCAGAGAGAGTGACTGGTTGTTCTATAGAGTCAGAGAGAGTGACTGGTTGTTCTATAGAGTCAGAGATAGTGACTGTGGTTGTTGTGTTAAAGAGTCTTCTAAGATGTTGGCCTATGCAGTGGTGGGAGCTGCCTCTGCTGCTGGGCTGTTACTACTGCTGGGACTGGGCATGCTGGTCGCAAAGAAGCTCAGGAAGAAAGGTAAGAGAAATGGATTAAAGACATGTATTTCATATTGTATGTGTAACCTCGTCACCAGGCTATTGCACCAGAGCTTGAGGGGGAAATTTCTTGTGTTTGACACTATTTCAAACGGGCCATCTTTCTTTCATCTATAATGTCTTACTGTGTTAGGCCTTACTGTGTTAGAAGCAGTGATACTATAGTACTATAGTAGTATTAGTATATAAGTATAGTACTGTTGTAGTAGTATTTAAGTATACTGATAGTATAGTTAAAGCCTGTTCCATAATAATAATCCCTGTTTCTGGTCCGTCACAGGTGACTTCAACTTTGACAACTCGTTATGGGAGGAAAGAGAGAACCCTGCTTTTGAGATTTCTTAAAAAAGAATGTGCTTAATGACATTGTACTGTAAAACAAGGTTTTGCATAACGAGTTGGATATTGGATTAAACAAGTTCATTGTTTTCAATGTATTTTAAGCCATCACTGTTCCTTTTATACAATTTTTTCTATACCTATTTTTGTGTATGGGCTGTTAAAGCTAAAATATGTAACTTTTGGGCGACCCGACCAGATTCACGTAGAAATGTGAGTTATAGATATGTAATTATTGAAAATAAGTCTAAGAAGCGGTATATCTGTTCTATGTATACTATTTCTATGCTTCCCATTCTTAAGTTTTGTTTTTGCATCTTTTACTTTCAGGTTTTTGTACACCAGCTTCAAACAGCTTAAAATGCAATTGAAAATATATTTCACAGCGATTTAGATGATACAATGATTCTCTACACTCTGTTTTGTGTATATTAGGAAAACTGTTAGAATTTTAGCAACTAGGAAATGGCAGAGTGATTTCTGCATATTTTCTCCTTTAATGGATGTTAGATATGTAGGATTTTAATTTGACCAGTATTGTCGCAGCAAAATAATCTTGCATCAACAGGATTTTAACATTTAGTCCATTCACACTTTTCTGTGATGTAATGTTGCTTGATCGGTGGTTAGGCTATTAGCTGGCCAAAATTGGGCTACATTACAGTGCAATAATGTTAATATAATCGTGTGTTAGTGGTTTTCAGTGAATTTATGTAAATCCTGCAGCGCAGGAAAATTCTCAGTGACAACAGATTGATCAAATGAAGATCCCCATATCTGTATGTAGCTTGCGGTCAAACTCATGGCTTTCTATGTTTCTCATCATGTTCACTTGGACAAATGTTGAATTCAATATATTGAGATCAATAGAATGCAGAATGTGCAGTGCTGTAAAAAGTATTTTCTCCATTTCTTTTGTATTGAATGTTATCAGCTCTTCAACCGAAATCTAATATTAGAGAAAGGGAACCTGAGTGTTTCGAAATAACAAAAAATATATATACTTATTTTATTTATTTAATAAAAAAAATTATGCCACACCCAATTACCCTGTGTGAAAAGTAATTGCCGCCTTTACACTCAATAACTGGTTGCGCCCGCTTTAGCTGCAATGACTCCAACCAAACACTTCCTGTAGTTGTTGATCAGTCTCTCACGTCACTGTGGAGGAATTTTGCAATTGTTGTGTTATTTGTTCACTCAGGTTCCCTTCATCTCATATTAGATTTTGGTTGAAGATCTGATAACATTCAGTATAAAACATTTGCAAAAGTTGAGAAAATTATGCCAACCTCACCCCCTCTCACACTGCCTCGCTGACCACCTCAGCCCCCTCTCACCCTGCCTCACTGTCCACCACAGCCCCCTCTCACCCTGCCTCACTGTCCACCTCAGCCCCCTCTCACCCTGCCTCACTGTCCACCTCAGCCCCCTCTCACCCTGCCTCACTGTCCACCTCAGCCCCCTCTCACCCTGCCTCACTGTCCACCACAGCCTCCTCTCACCCTGCCTCACTGTCCACCACAGCCCCCTCTCACCCTGCCTCACTGTCCACCACAGCCCCCTCTCACCCTGCCTCCCTGTCCACCTCAGCCCCCTCTCACCCTGCCTCACTGTCCACCTCAGCCCCCTCTCACCCTGCCTCACTGTCCACCTCACCCCCCTCTCACCCTGCCTCACTGTCCACCTCAGCCCCCTCTCACCCTGCCTCACTGTCCACCACAGCCCCCTCTCACCCTGCCTCACTGTCCACCACAGCCCCCTCTCACCCTGCCTCACTGTCCACCTCACCCTCCTCTCACCCTGCCTCACTGTCCACTTCACCCTCCTCTCACTCTGCCTCACTGTCCACCTCAGCCCCCTCTCACCCTGCCTCACTGTCCACCTCACCCCCTCTCACTCTGCCTCACTGTCCACCTCAGCCCCCTCTCACCCTGCCTCACTGTCCACCTCACCCCCCTCTCACCCTGCCTCACTGTCCACTTCACCCTCCTCTCACCCTGCCTCACTGTCCACTTCACCCCCTCTCACCCTGCCTCACTGTCCACCTCAGCCCCCTCTCACCCTGCCTCACTGTCCACCTCACTCCCCTCTCACTCTGCCTCACTGTCCACCTCAGCCCCCTCTCACCCTGCCTCACTGTCCACTTCACCCCCCTCTCACCCTGCCTCACTGTCCACTTCACCCCCCTCTCACCCTGCCTCAAAGCCCACCTCAGCCCCCTCTCACCCTGCCTCACTGTCCACCTCACTCCCCTCTCACTCTGCCTCACTGTCCACCTCACTCCCCTCTCACTCTGCCTCACTGTCCACCTCACTCCCCTCTCACTCTGCCTCACTGTCCACCACAGCCCCCTCTCACCCTGCCTCACTGTCCACCTCCTTCCTCTCACTCTGCCTCACTGTCCACCTCACCCCCTCTCACCCTGCCTCACTGTCCACCTCCTTCCTCTCACTCTGCCTCACTGTCCACCTCACTCCCCTCTCACTCTGCCTCTCTGTCCACCTCAGCCCCCTCTCACTCTGCCTCACTGTCCACCTCAGCCCCCTCTCACCCTGCCTCACTGTCCACCTCCTTCCTCTCACCCTGCCTCACTGTCCACCTCACTCCCCTCTCACTCTGCCTCACTGTCCACCACAGCCCCCTCTCACCCTGCCTCACTGTCCACCTCCTTCCTCTCACTCTGCCTCACTGTCCACCTCAGCCCCCTCTCAGTCTGCCTCACTGTCCACCTCAGCCCCCTCTCACCCTGCCTCAAAGCCCACCCCACCCCCTCGCTCCCCCACCTCAAAGCCCACCCCACCCCCTCGCTCCCCCACCTCACCCCTTCGCTCCCCCACCTCAAAGCCCCCCCCACGCCTTCGCTCCCCCACCTCAAAGCCCACCCCACCCCCTCGCTCCCCCACCTCAAAGCCCATCCCACCCCCTCGCTCCCCCACCTCACCCCTTCGCTCTCCCACCTCAAAGCCCACAGCACGCCTTCGCTCCCCCACCCCACCCCTTCGCTCCCCCACCTCAAAGCCCACCCCACCCCCTCGCTCTCCCACCTCAAAGCCCACCCCACCCCCTCGCTCCCCCACCTCACCCCTTCGCTCCCCCACCTCAATGCCCACCTCACCCCTTCGCCCCCCCCACCTCAATGCCCACCTCACCCCCTCGCTCCCCCACCTCAAAGCCCACCTCACCCCCTCGCTCCCCCACCTCAATGCCCACCTCACCCCCTCGCTCCCCCACCTCAATGCCCACCCCACCCCCTCGCTCCCCCACCTCAAAGCCCACCTCACCCCTTCGCTCCCCCACCTCAATGCCCGCCTCACCCCCTCGCTCCCCCACCCCACCCCTTCGCTCCCCCACCTCAAAGCCCACCTCACCCCTTCGCTCCCCCACATCAATGCCCACTCCACCCCTTCGCTCCCCCTGTCCACCCCACCCCCACACCACCCCTTCGCTCCCCCCTGCCCCCCCCCCCCCCCCTCGCACCCCCCCCTTCCCGTCTCACCCATTTTTAACCCCACTCTCTCTGGAGGCTGGAGGGTTGCCAGGTGACCACAAAGTGTCAACCTGGCATGTAGTGGCCTGCCTGTCTGACAGGTGATCCATCATCTAAACATCGATAGTATTGTCAGGGTTGGAGTCAACTCCCTTCCAACTCCATCTATTTCATAATGTGGACTGAAACGGAGTGCTCTCATGAAAAAGCCAACATAACCCTTAATTATGACTGTGTTAGGTAATTGGGGGATATTAGCAAGCTAGGAGCAATACAACCATTATTTGTAGTATTTATAAAGAATTGTTTGGGCCTTTGACATGAGGCACTTAACTGATCACAATATGAGTTTTCATCAGTGTTGGAGGGGGTAGTAAACTACATGTAGTTCAACTAGTAATTTAGCTACATTAGCTTGTTGGCAGTTGAACTAAATTCAAATCTTGGTAGTGTTTTCAGTAGTTGATTACTTTTTTTGGCATGTAGTGGTGTAGCTAACTGCTGGAACTGCACACTACATTTGTGCACCCAACAACAATAAAATATGGGTGAAGAAGGCAATAATTTCCTTTTTTTTGTTGCATCAGACCTGCCTAATTCTCCATTGAAACACAGCTTTTGTGTTTAATCGGCTAAATTACACATTCTGACACCAGAGTGATCTATCGTTGCAATTTGTAGTCTATGACATTCCCAGCCTGGTCTCATAGATTAAACGTAAACAAGTAAATGTAAATCCGGGACACTCAAATTAGTTTGATATGTTACATTTGGTATGGTTACATGAGACAGATGGTTACTTAAGGTAAAAACAAAAGGAAGGCTATTGGTCAGGGTGGATGGATGGGTGTATAACGCAAGGCGTGTTCGAATCTCATCACGGACAACTTTAGCTAATTCGCAACTTTTCAACTACTTTTTAGCTACTTAGCATGGTAGCTAACCCTAACATTACATCTTTAACCTAACTCCTAACCTTAACCCGAACCTCTAGCCAAGCTAACATTAGCCAGCTAGCTGATGTTAGCATTAGCCACTTAGCTTACATTAACCACAACAAATTGGAATTCGTAACATATCATACGTTTTGCATGTTCAGAATATATTGTACGTTTTGCTCATTCGTAACGTAAAAAGTACGGATTGTAATTCGTAACATATGCGAAATGTGTGATAGACATCCCCAAATTAATACATACAATACAAAAACGTAACATATCATACTAAATGGAATGTATATAACAAGTTATACGAAATGCTCTGAGACCAGGTTGACATTTCAGATCTAGATATGATCATAATTTTTTAAAGTAAGTAACGTTCAGTAAACTATATTTTCCATAGCGGTAGCTTAACTTCTTCCAATGTGAAGTAATTGGTAGCTTGGTAACAGTGGAGGCTGCTGAGCGGAGAACGGCTCATGATAACGGCTGGAACGAAGCAAATGATAACCATGTGTTTTATACCATTCCACTGATTCCGGTTCAGTTATTACCGTAAACCATGTGTTTGATGTGTTTTATACCATTCCACTGATTCCAGTTCAGTTAATACCGTAAACCATGTGCTTGATGTGTTTTATACCATTCCACTGATTCCGGTTCAGTTAATACCGTAAACCATGTGCTTGATGTGTTTTATACCATTCCACTGATTCCGGTTCAGTTATTACCACAAGCCCGTTCTCCCCAATTAAGGTGTCACCAACCTCCTGTGCTTGGTAAACTATAGTATATTTTCAGAGTAGCTTCCCCAGAACTGGTTCCAATGTTGTGTCTCCAGACATGTTTTGTTGGACATCATATTGTACACTTGGTCCACAATGGCCATATCATATGGTCTGCTTCTAGCTGAAGGTGAACTAAGAAATGGTTCGTTCGAGATTCTTCTACAAAGCGAGCGCATCTGTCTCCGCGCTGAAACAGCTTGAAGCCAATTATAGTGGTTAAAAGACAGAGGGTTTGTGCCCCACGGTTGGCACGGGAGGTGCAATAAATAACCGATTCGCTGACAGGAAGCCGTTTGGCTACCGTCAGAATAATAATGAGGTTATCGCTACCCGCTGTGACCGTATGATATCCATTTGATTATTTTTCCTCGTCTCACGGGATGCTGCTGGCAACCGGGCCAGTGTGCAGCGGAGAAACGCGTGTACGTGCACAAACGCACGAACGCACACACACACATTCGATCACATGTTCTACTCCAGGGTTCTCCAACCCTATTTCCTGAAGGGATACCAGGAGGATTTCACTCCTGTTCTACTCTATGGTCTGGACTGGTTGGCAGTTGAATACCACTGGTGACAGACCGTTAGATTGTTCCTGACCATTGACTTGCACCAGGACCGGATCCAGACTTTTTGAGGCCCAAACCACACAATTCGTTTTTTTAGTGGATGTACATTCTAAATTTAATTTCCTGCAATTCTACACATTTTGTCATGGGACGTAGAGAAAATGTTGCAGTTTTAAAGCAAGTTTTATACAGTTCACATTTTGCACATTTTTTTGGTAGAATTTTATAACAAATTTGATGCAATTCTACTTATGTTGCCATGGAGCACAGATTGTTTTTCTTTGCAGTTTTAAAGCTAATTTCCTGCAATTTCACACATTTTGCCATGACTTATGCCATATTAATGATATCTGAGTGAGAGTGACTAACAAAATCATTGAGGGCGCTCTGGAGGACAGGCCCCCCGGGCCACGTGCCCTGTGTGCCTGGTCGGTATTCAGCCGTGATTACTACATGTTAAGATAACTGGCTCGACTAACTTACCCATCTAAAAGTTATGTTTTCACTTTTAACAGTAAGTTATGACCCCGACTGAGGGGGGTATGGGGCGGGGGGACGGGCCCCCTAGCGACCGCTTATGCCTGGAACCGGCCCTGACTTGCACTCTTTGCTCCCTGAGGTCTGATTTCAGGGGAACATGAGACTGGACGGTGTGTAGAGAGGGTTCACGGCGGGGTCAAGGAGACACAATATGCATCATATCTGTGTGGCACACCACACATTCTCCCCTGACACAGCTTTCAACCCTACTGTCGTCTCCCCGGGTACATAGCCTCCACTACCCAGGAACGGTGCATTCCAGCTGGGCACAGAATCTGGGTGGTCTCCCTTTAGGCCTGCTGGAGGACGGAAGGCAGAAAAATGCAGGTAGGGCCATTTGACAGAGGGGAGCCCAATGTGAGACAGGCGGTGGAGGATGTGATTATTAACCTGCATCTGACTCATTCTGCTGTCATAACCCAGTCTGATTATCCATCCCCCTTCATCTTTCACCTGACAGAGAGAGAGATGGGAGACCGAGGTAGAAAGAGGGAGAGAGATGGGAGACAGAGAGAGACAGGGGGAGACTGGGGGAGACAGGGGTAGACAGAGGGAGACAGAGGTAGATAGGGGGAGACAGAGGTAGACAGGAGGAGGGACAGGGGGAAACTGGGGTAGGGAGATGGCCTCAGTGGCCTGCTCACAGAGATGGGACAGATAAGCACTGTGGATAGACTGGCCCAGGACTCACCCTTCGCCTGCTATAACTCAGTCTGCTATATACCTCAGTCTGCTATATACCTCAGTCTGCTATATAACTCAGTCTGCTATATACCTCAGTCTGCTATATACCTCAGTCTGCTATATACCTCAGTCTGCTATACCTCAATCTGCTATATACCTCAGTCTGCTATATACCTCAGTCTGCTATATACCTCAGTCTGCTATATACCTCAGTCTGCTATATAACTCAGTCTGCTATATACCTCAGTCTGCTATATACCTCAGTCTGCTACATACCTCAGTCTGCTATATACCTCAGTCTGCTACATACCTCAGTCTGCTATATACCTCAGTCTGCTATTCCCCAGTCTGCTATAACTCAGTCTGCTATTCCTCAGTCTGCTATATATCTCAGTCTGCTATATATCTCAGTCTGCTATATCCCTCAGTCTGCTATACCTCAGTCTGCTATATATCTCAGTCTGCTATAACTCAGTCTGCTATTCCTCAGTCTGCTATATATACCTCAGTCTGCTATACCTCAGTCTGCTATATACCTCAGTCTGCTATATACCTCAGTCTGCTATATATCTCAGTCTGCTATGTACCTCAGTCTGCTACATACCTCAGTCTGCTACATACCTCAGTCTGCTACATACCTCAGTCTGCTATATACCTCAGTCTGCTATATCTCAGCCTGCTATAACTCAGTCTGCTATTCCTCAGTCTGCTATATATCTCAGTCTGCTATATATCTCAGTCTGCTATACCTTCTCTTCACCATAGATCAGTTAGCAGCGTATTCATACAGTCAGAGTAGAGGCCTATACGACAACTGAGAAATCAACATTATTACTGTAGCATTTATTTAAAGGTTATTCGTTTTGGGCACAAATACACACACAAAATGTAATAAATACAAATAATAGCCAAGATAGTTATTTACAGTTATACAATACATTATTTTCGGAACTTCACGTAAAACACACGGTTGTACAGAGGGTCCATTTGGAATTGAGTCCGTCCTCAGCTGTACAGTGTGGGTCGCCGTGCCCGTGGAGGGGAGAGTCTGGACGGAGGGTGTGAGTCTGGACAGATCCCTCTCCTGGATCTGAGCCTCCAGACTCAGGTGAAGTAGGAGTCTTGCATGGAGTAAAGGTGGTCGATAGGCGTGGCCAGGGATGAGTCACACAAAGACAGGCAGTCTCCGTCGCCTAAGTTACAGAGAGGGTTCCCATCCATCTCCACATAAAGGGCCTTGCAGCCTGAAGGGGGGGGGGAGAAAGAGTGAAGGGGATGAGAGAGAGAAAAGGGAATAGAGGGGAGATAGAGTGAAGGGGATGAGAGAGAGAGAGAGAGAGAGAGAGAGAGGGAAAGAGACAGAGAGAGTGAGGGAGAGAGAGATTGGGGAGAGGGGAGAGAGAGTGGGGGAAAGAGAGAGAGAGGAAGCAAGAAAGGGGGGAGAGAGAGAGAGAAGGAAGAGAGAGAGGGTGTTTACAGAACAGGGGGAGAGCGAGAGAGAGAGAAGGGGTATAGAGAGAGAGGACGATAGAGAAAGAGAGAGCGGTATAGAGAGAGAGTGGGGGAGAGAGAGAGACAGGGGAGAGGGGGTATAGCGAGAGAAGGGGGGGGGGAGGGGGTATAGGAAGAGAGAGAGGGGTATAGAGAGAGAGGGTATAGAGAGAGAGAGAGAGAGAGATTGAGAGAAAGGGGAAGAGAGAGAGGGGGGGTACAGCGATATAGAGAGGGGGGTATAGAAAGATTGCGAGAGAGAGAGGGGGGGGGGAGAAAGAGGGAGGAGAGAGAGAGAAAGATACTTTTGTTAATTATCTACTTCACTTGCTTTGGCAATGTTAACATATGTTTCCCATGCCAATAAAGCCCTTAAATTGAATTGAATTGAGAGAGAGAGAACAGGGGTATATAGAGAGAGAGAAATTCGACATACCAATAAGGATCTGGCAAAAAATACTTGAATCAGTTATGGAACCCATTGCCCTTTATGTTTGCGAGGTCTGGGGTCCGCTCACCAACCAAGAATTCACAAAATGGGACAAACACCAAATTGAGACTGTATGCAGAATTCTGCAAAAAAATCCTCTGTGTACAACGTAAAACACCAAATAATGCATGCAGAGCAGAATCAGGCCGAAACCCGCTAATTATCAAAATCTAGAAAAGAGCCGTTACGTTCAACAACCACCTAAAAGGAAGCGATTCCCTACAGAGAGATGAACCTGGAGAAGAGTCCCCTAAGCAAGCTGGTCCTGGGGCTCAGTTTACAAACAGACCCCACAGAGCCCCAGGACAGCAACATGATTAAGCCCAACCAAATCATCAGAAAACAAAAAGATAATTACTTGACACATTGGAAAGAATAAACCAAAAAAAACAGAGCAAACTGGAATGCTATTTGGCCCTAAACAGAGAGTGCAACGTGGCAGAACACCTGACCACTGTGACTGACCCAAACTTAAGGAAAGCTTTGACTATGTACAGACTCAGTGAGCATAGCCTTGCTATTGAGAAAGGCCGCCGAAGGCAGACCTGGCTCTCAAGAGAAGACAGGCTATGTGCACACTGCCCACAAAATGAGGTGGAAACTGAGCTGCACTTCCTAACCTCCTGCCAAATGTATGACCATATTAGAGACACATATTTCCCTCAGATCACACAGATACACAAAGAATTCGAAAACAAACCCAATTTTGATCAACTCCCATATCTACTGGGTGAAATACCACAGTGTTCCATCACAGCAGCAAGATTTGTGACCTGTTGCCACAAGAAAAGGGCAACCAGTGAACAACAAACACCATTGTAAATACAACCCATATTTATGCTTATTTATTTTCCCTTTGTCACGTTCCTGACCTGTTTTCTGTTGTTTTGTATGTGTTTAGTTGGTCAGGACGTGAGCTGGGTGGGAATTCTATGTTGTGTGTCTAGTTTGTCTGTTTCTATGTCAGCCTAGTGTGGGTTCTCAATCAGAGGCAGATGGTAGTCGTTGTCTCTGATTGAGACTCATATATAGGAGGCTTGTTTTGTGTTGGGATTTTGTGGGTGTTTGTTTCCTGTCTCTGTGATTGTCTGCACCAGATAGGTCTGTGTCGGTTTTTGCACATTTGTTATTTTGTATTGTTGTTTGTAGTGTTTCACTTGTTCTTTATTAAACATGTTTAACACTAGCCGCGCTGCACTTTGGTCCTCTCCTTCACCCCTGGAAGAAAACCGTTACACCCTTCTGTACTTTAACCATTTGCACATCATTACAACACTGTAAATAGACATAATATGACATTTAAAATGTCTTTATTATTTTGGAATTTTTGTGAGTGTAATGTTTACTGTTAATTTTTATTGAGAGAGAGAGGAGGGGTATAGAGAGAGAGGAGGGGGTATATATATATATATAGAGAGAGGAGGGGGTATATATATACAGAGAGAGAGGAGGGGGTATATATATATACAGAGAGAGAGAGGGGGTATAGAGAGAGAGGAGGGGGTATAGAGAGAGGAGGGGGTATATATATACAGAGAGAGAGAGGGGGTATAGAGAGAGAGGAGGGGGTATAGAGAGAGGAGGGGGTATATATATACAGAGAGAGAGAGGGGGTATAGAGAGAGGAGGGGGTATATATATACAGAGAGAGAGAGGGGGTATAGAGAGAGAGGATGGGGTATAGAGAGAGGAGGGGGTATATATATACAGAGCGAGAGAGGGGGTATAGAGAGAGAGGAGGGGGTATAGAGAGAGGAGGGGGTATATATATACAGAGAGAGAGAGGGGGTATAGAGAGAGGAGGGGGTATATATATACAGAGAGAGAGAGGGGGTATAGAGAGAGAGGAGGGGGTATATATATACAGAGAGAGAGAGGGGGTATAGAGAGAGGATGGGGTATAGAGAGAGAGAGAGGATGGGGTATATATATATACAGAGAGAGAGAGGGGGTATAGAGAGAGAGAGAGAGGAGGGGGTATATATATATATATACAGAGAGAGAGAGGAGGGGGTATATATATATATACAGAGAGAGAGAGGAGGGGGTATATATACAGAGAGAGATGAGGGGGTATATATATATATATACAGAGAGAGAGAGGAGGGGGTATATATATATATATATATACAGAGAGAGAGAGAGAGAGGGTATAGAGAGAATGGAGGTATTTACCGTAGGGGTGCATGTGGTCCCCGGGCATCTGTGGAGGGGTGAGTCCCTGTCTAAAGGGCTCCATGTCATATTCCTGCACCCCCAAGGAGGTGGCCTGGGCCAGGGCCTGCATCTGCTGGAGGCTGGGGTGGTGGTGCTGGGGGTGGTGCTGGGGGTGGTGGTACAAGCCCAGAGGGTTCAGGTCAGAGGTCAGACTGCCACAGGAGGGCGCTGTGGAGCACAGGAATCACAGGATAGGTCAATCTCAACAAATCAACAATATAACAATTACACACACTACATAAAGCTTACCCTGTGTGTGTGTGTGTGTGTGTGTGTGTGTGTGTGTGTGTGTGTGTGTGTGTGTGTGTGTGTGTGTGTGTGTGTGTGTGTGTGTGTGTGTGAGTGTGAGTGTGTGTTGGTGTGTGAGTGTGTGTATGTGTGTGTTCAGTGACTGCTGATTGGGCACACTGGTTGATTCAAAGTTGTTTCCACGTAATTTCAAGTAAATTCAAGTAAACCAACGTGAAACCAACGTGGAACAGACGTTGAATTGACGTCTGTGCCTAGTGGGTGGTACAGTAGCCTACCAGTGTGATGTGCTGGCTGTTCTTGCTGCTCTTGTTGCTGCTGCTGTTGCTGCCTTCTGGCCAGTTTCTTCATCTACAATATCAACAGAAATACAATTTAATTACATATACGTCTACAATATCAACAGAAATATAATTTAATTACATATACGTCTACAATATCAACAGAAATATAATTTCATTACATATACATCTACAATATCAACATAAATATAATTTCATTACATATACATCTACAATATCAACATAAATATAATTTCATTACATATACATCTACAATATCAACATAAATATTATTTAATTACATATGTCTATAATATCAACAGAAATTTAATTTCATTACATATACAGTTACGTCTACAATATCAACATAAATATAATTTAATTACATATTTACAGTTAAATCCACAATATAAACATAAATATAATTGATTTACATATTTACAGTTACATCTACAATATAAACAGAAATATAATTTAATTACATATATACAGTTAAATCCACAATATAAAGAGAAATGTATTATAATTACATAGACAGTTACATCTACAATATAAACATAAATATAATATAATTACATATTTACAGTTACATCTACAATATAAACAGATATAAGGTCATTTATAGTTACATATCACTCCACAGCCTCTCTCTCAAACCTAGTCTTCATAGGAACATGTTCACTCAGTTGAAACATATTAATAGTGGAGGGAAAGAAAATAACATATTTCATGGAGGGAAACCCACACACGCTGCCCGCTGTAAGGAAATACAGCCCTTATCTGGAAGGATCTATGAGTGAGATGTCATCAGTTTCCTGAATAGAGAGATAACAGGAGTGATTTCCAGGTTGGCAGCACAGCACACTGCCGAAAGAGTTCCCTTATTAATGGTACACATGAAAGTATCTGGGAGGTAGCAAGTGTGTAGGGGGGCAGAGGGGGGCAGGGGGGGGGGGGGGGGGGCGCAGGCAGCATCACATTACTGCACCTTGGCTCTTTGGTTTTGGAACCAGACCTGCACGACTCTCACGCTCAGACCGGTCTCCGCTGCCAAGGTCTCCCTCACCTTGGAGAGGAAGGGAAGGACAGAGGGAAGGAAGGGACAGAGGGAGAGAAGAGGAGAGGGACAGGGGGAGAGAAGAGGAGAGGGACAGAGGGAGAGAAGAGGAGAGGGACAGAGGGAGAGAAGAGGAGAGGGACAGAGGGAGAGAAGAGGAGAGGGACAGAGGGAGAGAAGAGGAGAGGGACAGAGGGAGAGAAGAGGAGAGGGACAGGGGGAGAGAAGAGGAGAGGGACAGAGGGAGAGAAGAGGAGAGGGACAGAGGGAGAGAAGAGGGACAGAGGGAGAGAAGAGGAGAGGGACAGAGGGAGAGAAGAGGAGAGGGACAGGGGGAGAGAAGAGGAGAGGGACAGAGGGAGAGAAGAGGAGAGGGACAGAGGGAGAGAAGAGGAGAGGGACAGGGGGAGAGAAGAGGAGAGGGACAGAGGGAGAGAAGAGGAGAGGGACAGAGGGAGAGAAGAGGAGAGGGACAGAGGGAGAGAAGAGGAGAGGGACAGGGGGAGAGAAGAGGAGAGGGACAGAGGGAGAGAAGAGGAGAGGGACAGAGGGAGAGAAGAGGGACAGAGGGAGAGAAGAGGAGAGGGACAGAGGGAGAGAAGAGGAGAGGGACAGAGGGAGAGAAGAGGGACAGAGGGAGAGAAGAAGGACAGAGGGAGAGAAGAGGGACAGAGGGAGAGAAGAGGAGAGGGACAGAGGGAGAGAAGAGGAGAGGGACAGAGGGAGAGAAGAGGAGAGGGACAGAGGGAGAGAAGAGGGACAGAGGGAGAGAAGAGGAGAGGGACAGAGGGAGAGAAGAGGAGAGGGACAGAGGGAGAGAAGAGGAGAGGGACAGAGGGAGAGAAGAGGAGAGGGACAGAGGGAGAGAAGAGGGACAGAGGGAGAGAAGAAGGACAGAGGGAGAGAAGAGGGACAGAGGGAGAGAAGAGGAGAGGGACAGAGGGAGAGAAGAGGAGAGGGACAGAGGGAGAGAAGAGGAGAGGGACAGAGGGACAGAAGAGGAGAGGGACAGAGGGAGAGAAGAGGAGAGGGACAGAGGGAGAGAAGAGGAGAGGGACAGAGGGAGAGAAGTGGAGAGGGACAGAGGGAGAGAAGAGGAGAGGGACAGAGGGAGAGAAGAGGAGAGGGACAGAGGGAGAGAAGAGGAGAGGGACAGAGGGAGAGAAGAGGAGAGGGACAGAGGGAGAGAAGAGGGACAGAGGGAGAGAAGAGGAGAGGGACAGAGGGAGAGAAGTGGAGAGGGACAGAGGGAGAGAAGAGGAGAGGGACAGAGGGAGAGAAGAGGGACAGAGGGAGAGAAGAGGGACAGAGGGAGAGAAGAGGAGAGGGACAGAGGGAGAGAAGAGGAGAGGGACAGAGGGAGAGAAGAGGAGAGGGACAGAGGGAGAGAAGATGAGAGGGACAGAGGGAGAGAAGAGGAGAGGGACAGAGGGAGAGAAGAGGAGAGGGACAGAGGGAGAGAAAAGGAGAGGGACAGAGGGAGAGAAGAGGAGAGGGACAGAGGGAGAGAAAAGGAGAGGGACAGAGGGAGAGAAGAGGAGAGGGACAGAGGGAGAGAAAAGGAGAGGGACAGAGGGAGAGAAGATGAGAGGGACAGAGGGAGAGAAAAGGAGAGGGACAGAGGGAGAGAAAAGGAGAGGGACAGAGGGAGAGAAGAGAAGAGGGACAGAGGGAGAGAAAAGGAGAGGGACAGAGGGAGAGAAGAGGGACAGAGGGAGAGAAAAGGAGAGGGACAGAGGGAGAGAAGAGGAGAGGGACAGAGGGAGAGAAGAGGAGAGGGACAGAGGGAGAGAAGAGGAGAGGGACAGAGGGAGAGAAAAGGAGAGGGACAGAGGGAGAGAAGAGGAGAGGGACAGAGGGAGGGAAGAGGGGAGGGAAGGAGAGAGAGGAAGTAAACGTGATATGACCCTTGTAGTCTACATATCCTAATATAAGGACACTTCCATGATGACTCTTATCAGTACAGCGTATTAACTATAGCTACCAAACCTCAGACCCTTGTGATGAAGACAATAATCAGCTGTTGGAGAGTATTCTGATTGAGGACCCTTCAAAGTGCAAACTACACCCCCAGCTTTTCTGCATTCTCTTTAGGAGCCCGTTGGTGTACACCTAGGCCCTACCTTCCGGCAGGGCTTGGAGGAGACTTCGAAGGATGCTTTGAAGGCCCGTCTCTGGTGGGTGGTCAGAATGGTGCGTGGACGTTTGGGTCGTTTGTGTTCAGGGTCGTCTGCTCCGCCGCCACGTCTGCCTGAAGCCTTCACACTGCCCTCATCCCCTTTCTCCTCCTCCTCCTCCTCCTCCTCATCCTCACTTTCACCTGCCAAGACAGGACAAATGGAAAAAAATCCATATATTACCATTCTGAGGTTTATAGACACACACACACACACACACAAACACACACAGAACGTGTACCTGAGTCTGATGAGGTGGGTCTGTCCACTTCCTGGTTGTAGTCTCTAGCACAGAGCAACCGTCCTTCCCTGAGGACACAGCAGTCTCCAGTCCGCAGAAGACAGGAACACAGACTGCAGCTAAAACAGGCCAGGTGGAACACTGCAGCTCCAGCATGCATCACCAGCTCTGCAGGGGAGATAGCCTGTGCACAGCCACCACATCTCACTGCAAACAGACTGGAGAGAGAGTGTGTAATGTTTACTGTTAATTCGTTTTGTTTGTTCCCCTTTTGTGTATTGTCTACCTCATTTGCTTTGGCAATGTTAACACATGTTTCCCATGCCAATAAAGCCCCTTGAATTGAATTGAATTGAATTGAATTGAGAGAGAGAGAGAGAGAGCGAGAGAGCGAGAGAGCGAGAGAGCGAGAGAGAGAGAGAGAGAGAGAGAGAGAGAGAGAGAGAGAGAGAGAGAGAGAGAGAGAGAGAGAGAGGACAGAGAGAGAGAGAGAGAGAGAGAGAGCGTTTAAACCTAAACAAGTTTAAACAATCTAGGTTTCTAGGTTTAAACATAATCTAGGTTTCACTTTCAACGAGCATTGCTATGTAATGACTTTTGTATTGAGCACTTTTTCCGTCTCTACTGCTCTGGTGCACTGCTTGAGTGACAGCTCCTCTACCCCAAATAATAGTTCAACACACCACGCTTCCCAGACACAACTTCTCTAGACGAGCTCTCAGAGGTTACTGGAATGTTGCTGAGTCGTTCAGTCAATCAAGACTGCCAGCTTACATACCCCCCCTCCTTCTCCCCCTCTCCCTCTGCTCTCCCTCAGACACTCAGACAAATACCCCCAGAGTGGCGAGTGTGCATCTTAGCGCCTGGCAACCAGCACTGGGGGCTCAGCCTCGGAGACTGTTACCACGGCTCTGGCTGCCGTGTCCGAGGCCGCGCTCCCGGGAAGCGGTAGAAAGGCGCTCCGCATGCCATGGCTCCAGCCGGAGGGGGGGGGGGGGGAATCAGGACTCCCGATGGGAGAGGCTGGGACTGCCGGTCCCGGGAATTATCTGCGGAATTATCCCTAAGTCTGCTTAACCTGAGAGGAACTAAAGAAGAGCCAGACCCGAATCAGCAGACGTATTATTCTGCTCTCTGGCAGCCACAGCAGTTTGGATCTGTCAACCAGGATGGTGCGTCATCAGTTTGGATATGGGGGTTGTTTTCTGACTTAATAGAACCAAGGGTCACACCAGTGGCGTCTCCATGGAAACTCGTTTCTCCATGGAAACTCATGACTCGTTTTTTTTCTCTTTGCTAGGGAAGTGGATGCTATGTTTTTGTCTCTTTGCTAGGGAAGTGGATGCTATGTTTTTGTCTCTTTGCTAGGGAAGTGGATGCTATGTTTTTGTCTCTTTGCTAGGGAAGTGGATGCTATGTTTTTGTCTCTTTGCTAGGGAAGTGGATGCTATGTTTTTGTCTCTTTGCTAGGGAAGTGGATGCTATGTTTTTGTCTCTTTGCTAGGGTGTGGGGTTGCTTTGCAAGTGACACTGTCTGTTATTTATTTAGAGTTCAAGGCATACTTAACCAGCATGGCTACCACATCATTCTGCAGCGATACACCATCCCATCTGGTTTGCGCTTAGTGGGAATATCATTTTATTTTAACAGGACAATGACCCCAAACACACCTCCAGGCTGTGTAAGGGCTATTTGACCAAGAAGGAGAGTGATGGAGTTTCAAGTGACGGGTCGAGAGTTTCAAGTTCTTTGGCGTCCACATCACCAACAAACTATCATGGTCCAAACACACCAAGACAGCTGTGCAGAGGGCACGACAACACCTTTTCTACCTCAGGAGACTGAAAAGATTTGTCATGGGTCCCAGATCCTCAAAAAGTTCTACAGCTGCACCATTGAGAGCATCCTGACCAGTTGCATCACCGCCTGGTAGGCGCTACAGAGGGTAGTGCGTACTGCCCAGTACATCGCTGGGGTCAAGCTTCCTGTCACCCAAGTCATAGACTGTTCTCTCTACTACCGCACAGCAAGCGGCACCGGAGCGCCAAGTCTAGGTCCAAAAGGCTCCTTAGCAGCCCCCCCCCACCCCCCCCCCCGCTGCTACTCGCTGTTTATTATCTATGCATAGTCACTTTACAAATTACCTCGACTAACCTGATTGATTCGATTTAAAAAAAAAATTGGTTTATTTAGTAAATATATTATTAACTCTATTTAAGGGCTTGTAAGTAAGCATTTCAGAGTAAGGAATACAACACCTGTTGTATTCGGTGCATGTGACAAATATATATATATATATTTGTTTTTTGATGGAGTGCTGCATCAGATGACCTGGCCTTCACAATCACCCGACCTCAGTGGTCGGGATGGTTTGGGATGAGTTGGACCGCAGAGCGAAGGAAAAGAAGCCAACAAGTGCTCAGCATATGTGGGAACTCCTTCAAGACTGTTGGAAAAGCCTTCCAGGTGAAGCTGGTTGAGAAAATGCCAAGCGTGTCCAAAGCTTTCATCAAGACAAAAGATGGCTACTTTGAAGAATTTTGACTGGTACTGTATTTTCAACATCCGTAAAATATGTATTTTTAATTATCCATACATTATGTATTTTCAGTGTCCGGAAAATACTTATTTTTAAAAAAATTCGAAAATACTTATTTTCAACTTTAATTCAGAACCGAAAATGAACCTAATTACAACATCTGGAGAATATGTGTTTTCAACGTAATTTTGCTTACTGGATATCTCCTATTGATATTTACCTACCCAGTATGTTCTTGTTGGAACAAGAGGTAGCCCTGAATTGAACATGTTGTTGACTGTTACGAACCAACAACATGACCCCAAGTATGACCCCCAAGAATCATGTTTTCACACAAAAATACAAAAAGACACTCAGACACACAGAGGTTAAAATGTCACAGTGTAAACAGCAACGTCCCAAAGCCCTGCATTGCTGAGACCTATTGGTGTTGCTGTGGGGTTGCCGGGGAAACGGTCAAGCTTATTCTAAGTAGCCCATGAGGGGACCGACCCAAGCCGTCTGCCAACCCTTAATGTCTTTGGTATGTGCACTCATTTTTGCCAAGACCTATTGCACCTATGGCATGGTTCCCCAACTGGCGGCCTACGGGCCGGATTTGGCCCACGGGTTTTTTTTATTTGGGCCCCCCAAGTTTTCTGAGCAAGAAAAAATGTGTTGGACATAAAAGACTGTAAAAGCACCAGGGGCCTAATTTATCAATCATGCATAGGCACAATCTGTGCGTAAACCATACGTTGGATCATTTCCACACAAAGTGTGATATTTATGAGTATGAATGTTTGAGAGCGTGAGTAAATGTACGCACAGCCACGGCCATGCGTACGCACAGCCACGATCATGCGTACGCACAGCCACGACCATGCGTACGCACAGCCACGATCATGCGTACGCACAGCCACGACCATGAGGTACGCACAGCCACGACCATGAGGTACGCACAGCCGCGACCATTTTTTATTTATTTATTTCACCTTTATTTAACCAGGTAGGCAAATTGAGAACATGTTCTCATTTACAATTGCGACCTGGCCAAGATAAAGCAAAGCAGTTCGACACATACAACAACACATAGTTACACATGGAGTAAAACAAACATACAGTCAATAATACAGTGAAAAATAAGTATATATACAATGTGAGCAAGTGAGGTGAGATAAGGGAGGTGAAGGCAAACAAAATATATAATATATATATATAAATAAATAAAAATATAAAAAAACGCCATGGTGGCGAAGTAAATACAATATAGCAAGTAAAAAAACACTGGAATGGTTGGTTTGCAGTGGAAGAAAGTGTAAAGTAGAGATAGAAATAATGGGGTGCAAAGGAGCAAAATAAATAAATAAATACAGTAGGTAAAGAGGTAGTTGTTTGGGCTAAATTATAGATGGGCTATGTACAGGTGCAGTAATCTATGAGCTGCTCTGACAGCTGGTGCTTAAAGCTAGTGAGGGAGATAAGTGTTTCCAGTTTCAGAGATTTTTGTAGTTCGTTCCAGTCATTGGCAGCAGAGAACTGGAAGGAGAGGCGGCCAAAGGAAGAATTGGTTTCGGGGGTGACCAGAGAGATATACCTGCTGGAGCGCGTGCTATAGGTAGGTGCTGCTATGGTGACCAGCGAGCTGAGATAAGGGGGGACTTTACCTAGCAGGGTCTTGTAGATGACCTTTAGCCAGTGGGTTTGGCGACGAGTATGAAGCGAGGGCCAGCCAACGAGAGTGTACAGGTCGCAGTGGTGGGTAGTATATGGGGCTTTGGTGACAAAACGTATGGCACTGTGATAGACTGCATCCAATTTATTGAGTAGGGTTTTGGAGGCTATTTTGTAAATAACATCACCGAAGTCGAGGATTGGTAGGATGGTCAGTTTTACAAGGGTATGTTTGGCAGCATGAGTGAAGGATGCTTTGTTGCGGAATAGGAAGCCAATTCTAGATTTAACTTTGGATTGGAGATGTTTGATGTGAGTCTGGAAGGAGAGTTTACAGTCTAACCAGACACCTAGGTATTTGTAGTTGTCCACATATTCTAAGTCAGAGCCGTCCAGAGTAGTGATGTTGGACAGGCGGGCAGGTGCAGGCAGCGATCGGTTGAAGAGCATGCATTTAGTTTTACTTGTATTTAAGAGCAATTGGAGGCCACGGAAGGAGAGCTGTACGGCATTGAAGCTCGCCTGGAGGGTTGTTAACACAGTGTCAAAAGAAGGGCCAGAAGTATACAGAATAGTGTCGTCTGCGTAGAGGTGGATCAGAGAATCACCAGCAGCAAGAGCGACATCATTGATGTATACAGAGAAGAGAGTCGGTCCAAGAATTGAACCCTGTGGCACCCCCATAGAGACTGCCAGGGGCCCGGACAACAGACCCTCCGATTTGACACACTGAACTCGATCAGAGAAGTAGTTGGTGAACCAGGCGTGGCAATCATTAGAGAAACCAAGGCTGTCGAGTCTGCCGATGAGGATGTGGTGATTGACAGAGTCAATAGCCTTGGCCAGGTCAATGAATACGGCTGCACAGTACTGTTTCCTATCGATGGCGGTTAAGATATCGTTTATGACCTTGAGCGTGGCTGAGGTGCACCCATGACCAGCTCTGAAACCAGATTGCATAGCGGAGAAGGTATGGTGGGATTCGAAATGGTCGGTAATCTGTTTGTTGACTTGGCTTTCGAAGACCTTAGAAAGGCAAGGTAGGATAGATATAGGTCTGTAGCTGTTAGGGTCAAGAGTGTCCCCCCCTTTGAAGAGGGGGATAACCGCAGCTGCTTTCCAATCTTTGGGAATCTCAGCCGATACGAAAGAGAGGTTGAAAAGGCTAGTAATAGGGGTGGCAACAATTTCAGCAGATAGTTTTAGAAAGAAAGGGTCCAGATTATCTAGCCCGGCTGATTTGTAAGGGTCCAGATTTTGCAGCTCTTTCAGAACATCAGCTGACTGTATTTGGGAGAAAGAGAAATGGGGAAGGCTTGGGCGAGTAGCAGAGGGGAGGGCAGTGCTGTTGACCGGGGTAGGGGTAGCCAGGTGGAAAGCATGGCCAGCCGTAGAAAAATGCTTATTGAAATTCTCAATTATAGTGGATTTGTCGGTGGTGACAGTGTTTCCTATCTTCAATGCAGTTGGAAGCTGGGAGGAGGTGTTCTTATTCTCCATGGACTTTACAGTGTCCCAGAACTTTTTTGAATTTGTGTTGCAGGAAGCAAATTTCTGCTTGAAAAAGCTAGCCTTGGCTTTTCTAACTGCCTGTGTATATTGGTTTCTAGCTTCCCTGAAAAGTTGCATATCACGGGGGCAGTTCGATGCTAATGCAGAACGCCATAGGATGTTTTTCTGTTGGTTAAGGGCAGTCAGGTCAGGAGAGAACCAAGGGCTATATCTGTTCCTGGTTCTAAATTTCTTGAATGGGGCATGCTTATTCAAGATGGTGAGGAAGGCATTTTTAAAAAATATCCAGGCATCCTCTACTGACGGGATGAGATCAATATCCTTCCAAGATACCTCGGCCAGGTCGATTAGAAAGGCCTGCTCGCTGAAGTGTTTCAGGGAGCGTTTGACAGTGATGAGTGGAGGTCGTTTGACCGCTGACCCATTACGGATGCAGGCAATGAGGCAGTGATCGCTGAGATCTTGGTTGAAAACAGCAGAGGTGTATTTGGAGGGCAAGTTGGTTAGGATGATATCTATGAGGGTACCAGTGTTTACGGAATTGGGGTGGTACCTGGTAGGTTCATTGACCATGAGGTACGCACAGCCACGACCATGCGTACGCACAGCCACGACCATGCGTACGCACAGCCACGACCATGCGTATGCACAGTGCCAAGTGGTGGAAATGGGAACTGCTTGTCAAGCATAGGCATTTCTTGATTGACATGCTATATAATTTCACCACATCATTGAATTTGTTACGATAATAACCCATATTGAGTATAGTCATTTGTTAAATTAGAGGTGAAAGTGAAACCACTATAAAAAAAAATGCTATAATGGCAAATGGAATGAGAGATGGCTAAACTTGATCCGTTTGGAGATTTGCTATACGCTGCAGAGGTGGTTTTTAGAGACAGGTGGGACTTATTCTGCAGAAAGTACAGATTGGCTCAACAAATATCGTTTCCAAAAAACTATCTTATAGGATTTTTGCGAGGATTTAAGACCTACTTTAAAAAAGGCAAACACATGCCATTCTCCGTCAGATCCAAGTGCTATCCACACTCGAGTTTTTGGCAATGGGCACTTTTTAGCGAGAGCTTGCAGATCGCCATCTCATAGCCCTCGATGAGCCAATATTTTGGATGCAATAATCAGCCAAGTGAACAGTAACACATACATTTGAGTCATTTAGCAGACGGTCTTATCCAGAGTAACTTACAGTTAGTGCATTCATCTTAAGATAGTTTTTAGTTTTATTTTATTTAACTAGGCAAGTCAGTTAATTAAGAACAAATTCTTATTTTCAACGCCAGCCTACCAGGGAGCAGTGGGTTGAATGCCTTGTTCAGAGGCAGAACGACATATGTTTACCTTGTCAGGGGATTCGATCCAGCAACCTTTTAGTCACTGGCCCAATGTGCTAACCACTAGGATACCTACCTGCTACCTGGTTACAGGCATAGAAAGTACATTTTTCCTCATTAACGTAGCTATGAGTAGAGTCAGAGCTAGAAGGCGGGGGGGGGGGGGGGGGGGGGGCACAAATGAGCGACCCGAATAAAACCTTTTGATTGGTTGTACTCAATCTCTGACACTAGCACCTCTATTTCAGTCTCTGAATTTTTTATTTTTTTTTGGGTTGCCCCATTTGTATTTCATGGTATTGCGTTGTATATGCCCCATGGGCTTTAAATATTTGATTTGAACCATATATGGTTAGTGGCGTTTCGAAATGCAAATAGCCAAGGTCGTGAACGAGCACTGAGGCTGAGAACAATTGGTATTTTTCAATGGTTATCTCCTATCGGTGTGCATATGACACTCGTAGGGTTGTTCACACCACGAGTGTCATATGAGTGTCATATAAATCACACTTTTTTTCTATCCGTACCAACATTCTAAATTCCATTCGTAAGTAGTATTTTAGAATAATTTATATGCAATATTGATAAATGAGGCCCCAGGACTTGGAACAATCGAACAAGGCCACAGTAAATGTACACACTCAAGCTAGTAACAAGAACATTACTGAGAGAACTCTCTCTCTCTTTCTGTCTCTCTCTGTTTGTCTCTCTCTCTCTGTCTCTGTCTCTCTCTCTTTCTGTCTCTGTCTCTGTCTCTCTCTCTCTCTCTCTCTCTCTCTGTCTCTCTCTCTCTTTCTGTCTCTCTCTCTGTCTGTCTCTGTCTCTCTCTCGCTCTCTCTCTCTCTCTCTCTCTCTCTCTCTCCCCCCCCTCAACCTCCACTCTATGCTGTTACGGCCGTGCACTGTGACCACTGTCTGTGTATGAGTCACAAGGCAGCTCTCCCTCTCTGTTTCAACCCAGGGGGAAGGTCACTCTGTTCCTTGTGTTCCAGATACACAGAGACAGACTTCAGTCCACCCATTGTTCTCCAACGCTCCCAGCCTTACCTCTTGAACCTGACTTTTAGTCCAGACCTCAAGTAGGCATGATGCAGACAGATCCTGTTGCTGTATCAGGTGAACCTGGAGCCAGACCGCGGTGAACACACACACACACACACACACACACACACACACACACACACACACACACACACACACACACACACACACACACACACACACACACACACACACACACACACACACACACACACACACACACACACACAGAGAGAGCCAGTGGATCTGATTAAGATCTGGGGTCTGACCATCAGCCTGCAAACCAACCTACACTCCTAATCTACCTGCTAACTGTACTGTACTGTACACCCAACCTAATCTACCTGCTAACTGAACTGTACTCTACTGTACACCCAACCTAATCTACCTGCTAACTGAACTGTACTGTACTGTACACCCAACCTAATCTACCTGCTAACTGAACTGTACTGTACTGTACACCCAACCTAATCTACCTGCTAACTGAACTGTACTGTACTGTACACCCAACCTAATCTACCTGCTAACTGAACTGTACTGTACACCCAACCTAATCTACCTGCTAACTGTACTGTACTGTACACCCAACCTAATCTACCTGCTAACTGAACTGTACTCTACTGTACACCCAACCTAATCTACCTGCTAACTGAACTGTACTGTACTGTACTGTACACCCAACCTAATCTACCTGCTAACTGAACTGTACTGTACTGTACACCCAACCTAATCTACCAGGTCATCTATCAGATTAGATACAGGTAAACTAGCCTATAAACGTTTTCTGTAAGTACAATCAATTATCTGTCATTCATCTGTATCACCAGTCACAACTCTCGCTGCCCATGTCAACTGACTCGACAGCTTTTATTAGTGATGTTGTCTTCAGACCATCAGCAGAAAACCAGGCTACTTCTTGACCTGATTCAGTTCAAACCAAACTACACTCCTAATCTACCTGCTAACTAAACTGTACTCTACTGTACACCCAACCTAATCTACCTGCTAACTGAACTGTACTGTACACCCAACCTAATCTACCTGCTAACTGAACTGTACTCTACTGTACACCCAATCTAATCTACCTGCTAACTGAACTGTACTCTACTGTACACCCAACCTAATCTACCTGCTAACTGAACTGTACTGTACACCCAACCTAATCTACCTGCTAACTGAACTGTACTGTACTGTACACCCAACCTAATCTACCTGCTAACTGAACTGTACTCTACTGTACACCCAACCTAATCTACCTGCTAACTGAACTGTACTGTACTGTACACCCAATCTAATCTACCTGCTAACTGAACTGTACTCTACTGTACACCCAATCTAATCTACCAGGTCTTCAGACCATCAGCAGAAAACCAGGCTACTTCTTGACCTGATTCCGTTCAAACCAACCCACATCATCATCATTCAGTTGCAAGTAGGCCACGGTTCTGGTTAGTATGTATTACAATAAATAGGAAAACAGTCGGTTCGGAGGTATAGCAGAACCCTGGCCCGGCCCAGGGACAATGATGTGTATCAGAACTCTGGCCCGGCCCAGGGACAATGATGTGTATCAGAACCCTGGCCCGGCCCAGAGACAATGATGTGTAGCAGAACCCTGGCCCGGCCCAGGGACAATGATGTGTATCAGAACTCTGGCCCGGCCCAGGGACAATGATGTGTATCAGAACCCTGGCCCGGCCCAGAGACAATGATGTGTAGCAGAACCCTGGCCCGGCCCAGGGACAATGATGTGTATCAGAACCCTGGCCCGACCCAGGGACAATGATGTGTATCAGAACCCTGGCCCGGCCCAGGGACAATGATGTGTATCAGAACCCTGGCCCGGCCCAGTGACAATGATGTGTATCAGAACCCTGGCCCGGCCCAGTGACAATGATGTGTATCAAAACCCTGGCCCGACCCAGTGACAATGATGTGTATCAGAACCCTAAGGGTACAGACACTAAGACAGAGCGGCGCTGTTTACCTCGAATGGATGTTTTCTCTGGTGAAATAGATTCAGCTTCTTGGTCGAGACAGAGCCGTTGGGGGCGGTACCTGGCATGAGGCCCCCTGCTAATTGGTCAGGTCAGATATCTCACGGTTGAATGGGCGTCATCCCATTGGACACCTAGGCACCTGGGCACGGGGCTATCCAGATGCCAACGCATGGAATGCCCCCCTCATAGTGGGCACCGTCCCTAAAAGGTTCACACCCTAAACCCACCGCCTCTCCTGTCAGAATCCCTCCTACCCACCAACATATGGCTCTTTACGGTTCCCGTTACACCTCCACCTCTCTCCTCTGCTCGCTCCTTTGGCAAAATGTGTAAAATAGCTTGAGATTGTCTAAAAAAAAAACATATTTGTCCCTCAGCCTCATGGGGGGGGGGGGGGGGGGCAAAACAGTGCCACGCCACTACCTCCAGCCCTTTCTGTACATGCCAACTGTCTTCCTGTTGTCATTAAACTCTGTGGTCCTTTTTTAGGATCTTTATGGCTCAGGAAACATCCCAAACAGCAAAGAGATCACAGCTTGGTCACTATAAGGGATGTGTTGGTGTGTTAGCCTTCAGGGTACCAGCCAATAGCACCAACCAGGGCCATAGCCAACGCTGCAAGGGAATTTCATTTCAATGCACTGTCACTGAGAAGGAAACATTTTGGGCAGAGTAAATGAGTGTGATGTTTCCAGTCTCGTCGCTTGGCAGAGAGGCCATCACTAAATTGTTCAGAAATAATGTACGCTGCCTCTGTTTGGGCTTGGCTCTAGTTTAGGTGTGAGATATAGTGTGTGTATGTGTGTGTGTGTGTGTGTGTGTGTGTGTGTGTGTGTGTGTGTGTGTGTGTGTGCGTGGGTGTGTGTGTGTGTGTGTGTGTGTGTGTGTGTGTGTGTGTGTGTGTGTGTGTGTGTGTGTGTGTGTGTGTGTGTGTGTGTGTGTGTGTGTGTGTGTGTGTGTGTTTTGGGAGGAATTTAGGGAGGGGAGGTTTATGTAAGTGACGCTTTTGAATGGGCCATATGTTGTCCCCAGCTTGCCGTTGCCACACCGATGGGTTTTGATAATTTAACACATTTTGACAATGTGTCAGTTGAGCTCTACCCGAGATCGCGCTGTCTGTGTGTGTGTGTGTGTGTGTGTGTGTGTGTGTGTGTGTGTGTGTGTGTGTGTGTGTGTGTGTGTGTGTGTGTGTGTGTGTGTGTGTGTGTGTGTGTGTGTGTGTGTGCTCGCTCTCCTCTCACATTCCAGGGCCCATGCTGCCCCTTCCTCCTGCAGTCACCTTGTTCTCCAAGAGCTGCGACTCCCGTGCCAAGTTCCCTTTCATACAAACACATACATACATCATATATCCCCAGTATTTATCTACAGTAACTATCTACATGATCTATCTACTTGATCTATCTATAGTATCTATCTACATTATCTATCTACTGTATTTATCTACAGTAACTATCTACATGATCTATCTACATGATCTATCTACATGATCTATCTACATTATCTATCAACATTATCTACCCATAGTATCTACAGTTGAAGTCAGAAGTTGACACTTAAGTTGGAGTCATTACAACTCGTTTTTCAACCACTCCACAAATTTCTTGTTAACAAACTATAGTTCTGGCAAGACAGTTAGGACATCTACTTAATGCATGACACGTAATTTTTCCAACAATTGTTTACAGACAGAATATTTAACTTATAATTCACTGTACCACAATTTCAGTGGGTCAGAAGTTTACATACACTAAGTTGACTGTGCCTTTAAAAGGCTTGGAAAATTCCAGAAAATTATGTCATGGCTTTAGAAGCTTCTGATAGTCTTATTGACATAATTTGAGTCAATTGGAGGTGTACCTGTGGATGTATTTCAAGGCCTACCTTCAAACCCAGTGCCTCTTTGCTTGACATCATTGGAAAATCAAAAGAAATCAGTCAAGACATCAGAATAGAATTGTAGACCTCCACAAGTCTGGTTCATCCTCGGGAGCAATTTCCAAATGCCTGAAGGTACCACATTCATCTGTACAAACAATACTATGCAAGTATAAACACCATGGGACCACGCAGCCGTCATACCGCTCAGGAAGGAGACGCGTTCTGTCTCCTAGAGATGAACGTACTTTGGTGCAAAAAGTGCAAATCAATCCCAGAACAACAGCAAAGGACCTTGTGAAGATGCTGGAGGAAACAGGTTCAAAAATATCTATATCCACAGTAAAACAAGTCCTATATCAACATAACCTGAAGGCCGCTCAGCAAGGAAGAAGCCACTGCTCCAAAACCTTCATAAAAAAAACAGACTACGGTTTGCAACTGCACATGGGGACAAAGATTGTACTTTTTGGAGAAATGTCCTCTGGTCTGATGAAACAAAATATAACTGTTTGGCCATAATGACCATTGTTATGTTTGGAGGAAAAAGGGCGAGGCTTGCAAGCCGAAGAACACCATCCCAACCATGAAGCACAGGGGTGGCAGCATCATGTTGTGGGGGTGCTTTGCTGCAGGAGGGACTGGTGCACTTCACAAAATAGATTGCATCATGACGAAGGAAAATTAGGTGGATATATTGAAGCAACATCTCAAGACATCAGTCAGGAAGTTAAAACTTGGTCGCAAATGTGTTTTCCAAATGGACAATGACCCCAAGCATACTTCCAAAGTTGTGGCAAAATGGCTTAAGGACAACAAAGTCAAGGTATTGGAGTAGCCATCACAAAGCCCTGACCTCAATCCCATAGAACATTTGTGGGCAGAACTGAAAAAGCGTGTGCGAGCAAGGAGGCCTACAAACCTGACTCAGTTACACCAGCTCTGTCAGGAGGAATGGGTCAACATTCACCCAACTTATTGTGGGAAGCTTGTGGAAGGCTACCCAAAACGATTGACCCAAGTTAAACAATTTAAAGGCAATGCTACCAAATACTAATTGAGTGTATTGTAACGTTTGTCTAAGTCGTTCTCCTCCTCAGACGAGGAGGAGCAAGGATCGGACCAACATGCAGCGGGTGATGAATACATGATAGATTTATTTTAAACAAGACGAAACACGAAACACGAAGAACACTTGATAACTACAAAACAATAAACGATGTGAACAAACCTGAACTAGAGAACATAACGCACTAACAGGAACGAACACATACACGAACGAAAACGAAACAGTCCCGTGTGGTGCGACATACACAGACACAGGAACAATCACCCACAAACAAACAGTGTGAACAACCTACCTTAATATGGTTCTCAATCAGAGGAAACGTAAAACACCTGCCCCTGATTGAGAACCATATCAGGCTAATAGACAATGAACCTAAACATAGAAACACATAACATAGAATGCCCACCCCAACTCACGCCCTGACCAACTAACAAAGACAAAATAAAGGAAATCAGGTCAGGAACGTGACATGTATGTAAATGTCTGACCCACTGGGAATGTGATGGAAGAAATACAAGCTGAAATGAACCATTCTCTCTACTATTATTCTGACATTTCACATTCTTAAAATAAAGTGGTGATCCTAACTAACCTAAGACAGGGAACTTTTACTAGGATTAAATGTCAGGAATTGTGAAAAACTGAGTTTAAATGTATCTGGATAAGGTACATTATCCATCTACAGTATCTATCCCCAGTATCTATCTACAGTAACTATCTACAGTATCTATCTACAGTATCTATCTACATTATCTATATACAGTATCCATCTACGGTATCTATCTACAGTATCTACAGTAACTATCTACATTATCTACAGTAACTATCTACATTATCTACAGTAACTATCTACAGTAACTATCTACAGTATCTACAGTAACTATCTACAGTAACTATCTACATTATCTATCTACATTATCTATCTACATTATCTATATACAGTATCCATCTACAGTAACTATCTACAGTATCTACTGTATCCATCTCCAGTAACTACAGTATCTATCTACACTATCTACAGTATCTATCTACAGTAACTATCTACAGTATCTACTGTATCTATCCACATTCTCATTTTTTTATTCAGAACTTTTTAGCATGTGGCACTTGCACCTTTTTGTTATTATTTCAAGCATTGATTAAATGAAATATATTTTTGCATCTCGGCCTCCTTGATTTATTTCCTTTTGATGGTTTGAGTGCGAGTATCTAGGTTATTCTACACACGTAAACCTACTGCTGTCACGTTCCTGACCTATTTATGTTAGTTTGTTATGTGTGTTAGTTGGTCAGGACGTGAGGTTGGGTGGGCATTCTATGTTTTCTGTTTCTGTGTTGGTTTTGGGTTGCCTGGTATGGCTCTTAATTAGAGGCAGGTGTTTGGCGTTCCTCTAATTAAGAGTCATATTTAGGTAGGCGTTGTCACAGTGTTCGTTGTGGGTGATTGTCTTCCGTGTCTGTGTAATTGTTTGCACCATACGGGACTGTTACGGTTTGTTCGGTTTGTGTAGTCTAATTGTCCTATTCGTGCGTTCTTCTTGTTTTTATGTAAGTTCGTCGTATAGGTCTGTTCTACACCGTTTTGTTGTTTTGTTAGTTTATACAAGTTCGTGTCTATGTTAAACGTTTGTAGCCTGTGTGTGCACATCGTTTATTTAGCTTCACGATCGTTTTCTTGTTTTGTTAAATAAATATGTGTTCAAACTTCGCTGCGCCTTGGTTCCCTCAATACTCCTCCTCTTCCGAAGATGAAGAGGAGGAGGACCGCCGTTACAACTGCAGTGAATCAACTCCACAAAGACCCTGACATTCAGTAGTAACACTGAGAGAGAATACCCTGACATACAGTAATAACACTGAGAGAGAAGACCCTGACATACAATAGTAACACTGAGAGAGAAGATCCTGACATTCAAAATGTAACACAGAGAGAGAAGATCCTGACATTCAGTATGTAACACTGAGAGAGAAGATCCTGACATTCAGTATGTAACACTGAGAGAGAAGACCCTGGCATACAATATGTAACACTGAGAGAGACGACCCCAACATTCAGTAAGTAACACTGAGAGAGAAGACCCTGACATACAGTAGTAACACTGAGAGAGAAGATCCTGACATTCAGTATGTAACACTGAGAGAGAAGACTCTGACATACAGTGGTAACACTGAGAGAGAAGATCCTGACATTCAGTATGTAACACTGAGAGAGACGACCCCAACATTCAGTAAGTAACACTGAGAGAGAAGACCCTGACATACAGTAGTAACACTGAGAGAGAAGATCCTGACATTCAGTATGTAACACTGAGAGAGAAGACTCTGACATACAGTGGTAACACTGAGAGAGAAGATCCTGACATTCAGTATGTAACACTGAGAGAGAAGACCCTGACATACCGTAGTAACACTGAGAGATAAGACCCTGACATACAGTAGTAACACTGAGAGAGAAGACCCTGACATTCAGTATGTAACACTGAGAGAGAAGACCCTGACACACAGTAGTAACACAGAGAGAGAAGATCCTGACATTCAGTATGTAACACAGAGAGAGAAGATCCTGACATTCAGTATGTAACACTGAGAGAGAAGATCCTGACATTCAGTATGTAACACTGAGAGAGAAGATCCTGACATTCAGTATGTAACACTGAGAGAGAAGACCCTGACACACAGTAGTAACACAGAGAGAGAAGATCCTGACATACAGTAGTAACACAGAGAGAGGAGATCCTGACATACAGTAGTAACACAGAGAGAGAAGATCCTGACATTCAGTAGTAACACAGAGAGAGAAGACCCTGACATACAGTATGTAACACTGAGAGAGAAGATCCTGACACACCACAAATGGACTAAAGAAATGTCATCAGTGAATTTAGACATTTCTTTAAACGTCTTCCCAAATGTTTATTGGCACACACACACTCCGACACACACTCCGACATGTCAAGGACAAAGCTTGGGATGCAGGCAGGCTGTCAAAGCCTGGTGGGTGTACAGAGTGCAGCGGGCCTGACAGGTGCCATGCCATTGTGGCTCCAGGTGCAGCTATACTGAATTCCAGCTTTACTAACTCTTATAATTTCACATTCCCCTGTTCTTTTCTATGGACACGAAGTCTAAGTGAGTGAAGCTGGGTACTGTTCCTGTACTGACATGGAATTGCAAACATTCTCTTATCTGACAGTATCTATACACAGTATCTATCTACATTATCTATCTACATTATCTATACCCAGTATATATCTACATTATATATATACAGTATCTATACCCCGTATCTATCTACATTATCTATACCCAGTATCTATCTACAGTATCTATGCCCGGTATCTATCTACATTATATATCTACATTATCTACACCCAGTATCCAGCTACATTATCTATACCCAATATCAATCTACATTATCTATCCACATTATATATCTACATTATCTATATCCAGTATATATCTACATTATATATCTACATGATCTATACCCAGTATATATCTACATTATATATATACAGTATCTATACCCAGTATCTATCTACATTATCTATACCAGGTATATATCTACATTATCTATACCCAGTATCTATCTGCATTATCTATCTACAGTATCTATCTACATTATATATCTACATGATCTATACCCAGTATCTATCTACATTATCTATACCCAGTATATATCTACATTATCTATACCCAGTATATAGCTGCATTATCTATCTACAATATCCACACCTAGTATATATCTACATTATCTATACCCAGTATCAATCTACATTATCTATCCACATTATATATCTACATTATCTATACCCAGTATCTATCTACATTATCTATCTACATTATCTATACCCAGTATCTATCTACATGATCTATCTACATGATATATCTACAGTATCTATACCCAGTACATATCTACATTATCTATCTACATTATCTATTTGTCTGTAGGCATTCTCTTATCTGACAGTTCTACCCCCAGTATCTATCTACATTATCTATCCCCAGTATCTATCTACATTATCTATCACCAGTATCTATCTACATTATCTATCTACAGTATCTATCCCCAGTATCTATCTACATTATCTATCTATCTGCAGACATTCTCTTATCAGAAACATGGAATATATTTAACTGGCATTTACTAATGCTTTAGCCACAATGCACAAGAGCAGTAGCACACCCATTCCCCTCACCCTCCTTCACCCTTCACCCTCCTCACCCTTCACACCCTCCTCACCCTTCACCCTCCTCACCCTTCACACCCCTCACCGTTCACCCTCAACCCCTTTTGCCCTCCTCACCCCTCCACATCCCTAACCCCTCACCCACCTCACCCCTCCACATCCCTAACCCCTCACCCTCCTCACCCTTCCACATCCCTAACCCCTCACCCACCTCACTCTCTCCTCCCCTCACTGGGCTACTGGCTCCTAAGAGAACAATAGCAATAAGAGACTGTCTTTAGGGGGTGGAATCCCCTGTCCCGGGTCCCTTTCCCCCAAGCTCTGTTTCTAGCTTCAACACATTCCTCCTGACCTCTGGAAGACATCAGGCCACAAAACACTATTGAAGAACATCGGGGGTCAAAGCAAAAAAGGGGAACATTATTTGTTAAAGGAGAAGTAGTCTATGTGATCATGTTATATTATGGAAATAAATGCCAAACAAAAATGGCAATAAAACAAAGTTACAATTATATTCCTCTAAATTGTATTTTCCTTTTATAAAAATAAAAAAAACTAGACCTATGTGGAAATTCGACTTGTTTTGAACAAACCAAGTAGACCTAGAGCCAGGCCATAATCCAGATTAAAAAAAGAGAAACTTTTCAATCATGATGAGAATATCAACCTTCCCCTCACGGTGATTAAATCTAAACCAACACTTACTTGGCGTAGTCGCGCTTGCAGTACAGTTTCTGGTCCCGGAGAAAGCAAGTGTTCTTGAGCGGGTCGCCACACGCCACGCACCGGACGCATTGCTCATGCCATAGGCCGTCAATGACGCTAAGCAGGTACTTGTCGCGGATGAGGCGGTGGCATCCCACACACACCGTCTGTGTCAAATCTACCCCAGGAAATAACGACAACGTTTGGATAATTAGTCGTTATTAGACGTTTATTATATCGAAATATGTGTAGTATTGAATCAGTAATTATTTTAAAAGCCTAAAACCTAAAGCATTATATATTTAATCAATTGCAATATAAATGTTGACTCACAATTTTCTAGGATAGAATACATATTAGGCTCAACAAATACGTAATTTAAACATTAAACATATAAATATTATCTACAGTGACCTGCTGTAAAAATATATATGCATCACAACTTTGCTACAAAAATATTTTATGGACATGTGATAATTGCAGTCTATTTTAACAAGTCGTTTTTAATAAGTCGATTTTAACAAAACCTTATTTAAAAGTCTTGCATGCAATGTTTTTAAAATGATTTTTGTTATTGCTAGTTTTTTGTTAATTAAGCCTATTCAATTCCGTAGTTGCCTATACTCACCAAGTAAAGATGCAGGATGTCCTTCCCCCATAGTTTCATCCAACAAAGTTCTGCGAGGAGAAAATCATTGTGAGCCTTGTGGAATTATATATCCTTCTTGAGATGTCAATCGTTGATTCAGTTTGATTTAAAAAAAAAATGTTTAAATGCTGTTGAGTTCATAGGTCGAACTCAAATCAAATCAACGTTTAGGCCTATTGGTCGTCTTGCAGATGTTATCTCAAGCGCGGTGAAATGCTTATATTTCCAGCTTCAACAATGCAACAATATCTAGCAATATAATACACACATAATCCAAACGCTATGAACAAGAAATTAAGACATATAAGAACGAGCAAGTCAGTGTCCGAAATATAAATATATATGTAAACCAATGTGAACGGTGTGTATCGACAGCATATGAAAACTGGAATAGACCCGCGGAAATAGAAATCAAATAGGTTAATAAAAAATAAAACATTTGACATTACCAGGATGTTCTTCTGTTTATGTCGATATTTTTGAATCTATTTTCTGATATATTCCATTCTAATCTCTTCTGGGTTGATGAAAGCAATGCCCTGGTCGAGTTGGATGAAGAAGACCGTAGAAAACTTTCCCAGCCGACTCGAGCGTTTCCAATTCCCTTCTTAGTGCTGCTCCTCGTTATTGAGCATTTATCTATCAATTCACCTATTAGTCCGAGACAGAGAGACAGAAGGAGACAGAGAGAGACAGAGAGACAGAAAGAGAGAGAGGGACACAGAGAGAGAGATGCGTTTAAGAAAGCACCTACACATTGTTAGTGTTCGCTCTCTCTCCATCACTTTTCCTTCTACCCCCATCTCCGTGTCAGACTCCATGCGCACCCTGGCAAGTTCCTCACAGCAGTGTATTATGAAGTTAATACCAGCACACCTCATATAGCTTAAAGACTATACATGACTTACTTTCATTAAAAATAAAACGCCTAATGCGTATGTGAATCTAGAATAAAAGGATACTTTTGCAAAACAGAATATAAAAGAAAAACGATTTACTTATAAACTTACCTATGTGTTATGCTTATTCAGGACATTTGATTCATTTACGGTGACACATTTGTCATCTAAAATTCTATTTGATATTGAAGATTGAACCTATAAGCCTAAAGCTGTGCAATATTGTCCTTTCAGGTCTACTTTTCGATAGGAAAATATTTTTCAAAACATGGTGGCACGTATGTCTTGCAGTTTGCTTCTTGTTTAAGGCTACTGAATCATTTAAATGTAGCCTAGGCTAAAACTTATCTTAATAAATTAGGATACCATTTGATTATTTTGATGCAGGCTACAAACATTATTTATGGGCTCATTTACATTATTAGGCTGTTTATTTTAATTTTCATCCCATGTAATCATTATTCTCGGGAAATGAAAACGAAACAATAATGGTAAAAAAATAATAGCTACATTTGTTACTTGGGCCAAAGGGGTCACATGGAAATTATCGTATATTTCCATTCTACTACAATGTGAGCGTACGATATTCAGTATCGACAATAAAATCGTCCAAAAACGAAGCTGAAGAAATGTAGATAAACGCTTGAATTCGACAGGTAGCCTAGAGGCAACGCTCACCGGTGGCCCGGACTGGTGTATCACCTCGCCTGCCAGCCATCCCGGAGTCCCACTCCCACACCACCGGTGGTGGGACCGGGACCGCGACCAGGACCACGGAAGCTTTCCCAGTCACATTTCACCCACGTTCATCTTAATTCGGATGATTCTGTTCTTTATACTTTCCTCTGTTCTTTGCACTGGATATTAGTTTATATTGGACGCCTTCCTCTATCGTTTAAATTCAACACACAGCACATTGTCCAGCTTCTACAGCTGAAGAGCTGACAACACGCGTATGGCATTTAAGCCCTGAACAGCGCCTGACAGGCAGCCCTGTCTCCCAGGCATGCAGCCCCCCAAGACCAGTGCCAATCGCATGCAAGGAACAACAAGCCACCGAGCCACATTCAAACAAAGCCAGAAAGCTAAAGGGGAAAAAAGGTAATATGACTAGCATCTTTCAAAAATAAGGCAACTTTATAATGATATATGACTGATATTATATCAGACTGATTTGTTGTAGATGAACAATAGTTAGCTAAGCAGTCTTGTTAGCTAGCTAGCTAGTTATCTATGCTAGTTGTTATCTTGCGTAACTGATATGCTTATAAGGGACACTTCATGTTTTGTGGATACTATTCACATTTACAGAGCTCCATTCCGGACAGGCCAATCAGATTAGCTTTCAGCCTCAGAGCTTGATCAGATTCAATAGCAGCCTCAGAGGCTGATAAGTCAAGATGCTGCCTTGTAGGATGTTTCATGAGCAAATCTCCATGCAGGCATATTAACAGTCAAAGTGCCTCATAGGCTGATGCATATGGCTCCTTGTTGACTGAATTAACCCCTTCCCTCCTTTATGCCAGCTCCCTGTGCCGCTCCAGACTAGCTAGGTCTCTAGGCAACATGACTGTAGTGGCCAGCGACAGACAGCCAGTGTGCTGTGAGCCCAGTGGCTTCCATAGAGGCACAGCCAACAACACAGAGAGAACGCAGGCAATCCAGTCAGCACAGGCAACCTGCCCAACCTAAACATGCCGAAGGCCCCTCAGAAGGAAAGCCCACCTATAGCCCCTCCTCAATCTCTTTCTCTGGGCTCAACCTCACTCTCTCCTACTCTGTGGGTCCCCTTATCCCTTTCTCTGGGCTCAACCTCACTCTCTCCTACTCTGTGGGTCCCATTATCCCTTTCTCTGGGCTCAACCTCCCTCTCTCCAACTCTGTGGGTCCCATTGTTCTACAAGGGTATTCACATAACCCTTTTCTTTTTTCTTTTTAATGTCTCTCCTAACAGACGCACTGTGTCCAAAAGATGGAAACCTCGATGTTCTTTACAATCAGTTCACTTTATGAGACTTTCCCTTCTCTCTCTCTCTCTCCTTACATTGTATGTCTCACTGCTCTGTTCTACGCTGTTGTGTTTGTGTGCTAGAATAGTTTCCCACATGTCCTTTATTCAAATTAGAATGGACAGACTGCATGCATATTCAACTATTGTATATTGTGTCATTCTTAATCCTTCTTCAGGGTCTTTAATGAAAATAAAATAAATCAAATTTTATTTGTCACATACACTTTGTACCCTGATGAAGACAGCTTGCCTGTCGAAACGTTGGTAAATTAAATATTTTTTGCATCTGAGCTCCTAGAGTGTGCGGCTCTCCTTTATTTTAAAGTTTTCTACTCCGCTAGCCAGCACCTCGCCTAAATAGGTGTGCGTTTCCTTTTCTTGTAGAACATACACATGGTTAGCAGATGTTAATGCGAGTGTAGCGAAATGCTTGTGCTTCTAGTTCCGACAATGCAGTAATAACCAACAAGTAATCTAACCTAACAATTTCACAACAACTACCTTATACACACAAGTGTAAAGGGATAAAGAATATGTACATAAAAATAGATGAATGAGTGATGGTACAGAACAGCATAGCAAGGTGCAGTAGATGGTATAGAGTACACTATATACATATGAGATGAGTAATGTAGGGTATGTAAACATATAAAAGTGTCATTGTTTAAAGTGGCTAGTGATACATGTATTACATCAACATGGCAAGATGCAGTAGATGGTATAGAGTACAGTATATACATATGAGATGAGTAATGTAGGGTATGTAAACATATAAAAGTGTCATTGTTTAAAGTGGCTAGTGATACATGTATTACATCAACATGGCAAGATGCAGTAGATGGTATAGAGTACAGTATATACATATGAGATGAGTAATGTAGGGTATGTAAACAACGTAGTATTATAGAGGCTTTTGCTGTGTATGATCTGTATGTCCCATATCTCTCTCCCTGGGTGTAACTGTGTGTATTTTGTCCCTTCACTCACTCCGTAGCCAAAGCTAGAGTTCCTCTACAGTGCTCAGGCTGGGGGGGGGGGGGGGGGGGGTTCAGCTTTCTTTCAGCTCCTGCAAACTGAGATTTTGTCTTAATTTCTTAAGCGGGACTGGGTTTATTTTACTTGAATCAGTCCAGTCCAGTCAATTGTTGATTTAAGGGATGACGTTGATGAAGAAGTCTGATGTCTCTAATTGTGAATGGGAAGGACGAGTTATCGGTTCGTTTGGAATTAATATGCCAACACTTTATTTTTATCACAAGACACTTGTTTATATTTCACTGTTTATATCATGGAATAGGAGTTTAACATGAGGTGAGTGTGTCTTAAAATGACTCTATTACCTGTATAGTACATTACTAGTCCTGACGAGAAGTAGTGGAAATAGAGGGCCATTTCAGGTGTACACTCTCATTCCTTGATTGTTTACGTACTAGTAGAAGGATGCCAAACCATACTGATCCTGAACCGTAAGACTAAAATGTAAATCTGCTTGTTGATGGAGGTTCCTTCTGAGCTAGGCAACTCTCAGATGTCTTAACCTTTGTATGACATGGATCAGTTGTTTGGAAGTTGAGATGTTTTGTAGATTAAATCATTTGTGAAAAGCCAAGCTCAAGTCATCCTTCTAGAGAACAAGCACAATGTCTACTTTAGGAGGTATTCTCTTCTGGGCCGGCAGCCTCGAGAGGGTTAACACGTTTAAATGTCTACTGTAGGGGGTATTCTCTTCTGGGCCGGCAGCCTCGAGAGGGTTAACACGTTTAAATGTCTACTGTTGGAGGTATTCTCTTCTGGGCCGGCAGCCTCGAGAGGGTTAACACGTTTAAATGTCTACTGTAGGGGGTATTCTCTTCTGGGCCGGCAGCCCCGAGAGGGTTAACACGTTTAAATGTCTACTGTTGGAGGTATTCTCTTCTGGGCCGGCAGCCTCGAGAGGGTTAACACGTTTAAATGTCTACTGTTGGAGGTATTCTCTTCTGGGCCGGCAGCCCCGAGAGGGTTAACACGTTTAAATGTCTAGTGTAGGAGGTATTCTCTTCTGGGCCGGCAGCCTCGAGAGGGTTAACACGTTTAAATGTCTACTGTTGGAGGTATTCTCTTCTGGGCCGGCAGCCTCGAGAGGGTTAACACGTTTAAATGTCTACTGTTGGAGGTATTCTCGTCTGGGCCGGCAGCCCCGAGAGGGTTAACACGTTTAAATGTCTAGTGTAGGAGGTATTCTCTTCTGGGCCGGGAGCCTCGAGAGGGTTAACACGTTTAAATGTCTACTGTAGGAGGTATTCTCTTCTGGGCCGGCAGCCTCGAGAGGGTTAACACGTTTAAATGTCTACTGTAGGAGGTATTCTCTTCTGGGCCGGCAGCCTCGAGAGGGTTAACACGTTTAAATGTCTACTGTAGGAGGTATTCTCGTCTGGGCCGGCAGCCCCGAGAGGGTTAACACGTTTAAATGTCTAGTGTAGGAGGTATTCTCTTCTGGGCCGGCAGCCTCGAGAGGGTTAACACGTTTAAATGTCTACTGTTGGAGGTATTCTCTTCTGGGCCGGCAGCCTTGAGAGGGTTAACACGTTTAAATGTCTACTGTTGGAGGTATTCTCTTCTGGGCCGGCAGCCCCGAGAGGGTTAACACGTTTAAATGTCTAGTGTAGGAGGTATTCTCTTCTGGGCCGGGAGCCTCGAGAGGGTTAACACGTTTAAATGTCTACTGTAGGAGGTATTCTCTTCTACGAGCATCTTTCAGAATGCTGCAGATAGAAATGCAGTACATAGAATACCTTCTACAATGCCACCCTATTGGATAATAGATGGTTTGTCCACATTGTACATTCTCATTTCAATCTGCATTCTGCATGTTGTGTTTCACCTAACATGCCCCTGGCTTTCTTTCTGTCTCCTGTCAAGCTTCTAGTCGGTTGTCTTTTTTTCGTTGAGCTGCTGTACTTAAACTGGAAATAAGTCATTTGATAAACTGAAAACAATGAATTTGTACTTTGTAAATATTGTTTTGATGGACCATACTGTCAGATAGTAATAAGTCTTACATTCAAGACGGTCCTCAAGGAGCCTAATCTCATTCATGATTATCATGCACTAAAATATCTACTCAGAGCACATGGAATACAGCAGCTTTTAAAAAATAAAAATACCCCTACTTATACTCACCATTGTCTTTGACAGTTATTTACTTGGGACCAGATTCAGACATTAGTCATTTATAGAAGCATGGCGATGTCCCGAAGCATGTGCTTCACAAGAACCACCGGAATGTTCTGTTCTGTCCATTCACTGCTCACCATCACACTTCATGTCCATTCACTGCTCACCATCACACTTCATGTCCATTCACTGCTCACCATCACACTTCATGTCCATTCACTGCTCACCATCACACTTCATGTCCATTCACTGCTCACCATCACACTTCATGTCCATTCACTGCTCACCATCACACTTCATGTCCATTCACTGCTCACCATCACACTTCATGTCCATTCACTGCTCACCATCACACTTCATGTCCATTCACTGCTCACCATCACACTTCATGTCTATTCACTGCTCACCATCACACTTCATGTCCATTCACTGCTCACCATCACACTTCATGTCCATTCACTGCTCACCATCACACTTCATGTCCATTCACTGCTCACCATCACACTTCATGTCCATTCACTGCTTACCATCACACTTCATGTCCATTCACTGCTTACCATCACACTTCATGTCCATTCACTGCTCACCATCACACTTCATTGTACCAGATTAGAGCAACTGAGAACAGGAGCTGGATAGTGGTTGCTGATCATGTACATTTTTCATGTACCAATTATTGGCAAAAGATCTGGTTGGTCAAAAGCCCCCAAAAACATGAGCAAAATATCAGAATTAGGCTGCCTGTCTAAAAATGCAGTCCTAGTGTGTTCGGGGGTGAGTGATCTGAATGTTCGGTCTGCAGCTGTACATCTATGAAGTCACCACTGAGGGACATCATGTAGAACAGCCCTAACGGGAACTGGTAAGACTCAAGTGTGTAAAGGACAAAACAGACCAAGAGGAAACGTCATCCGTGCGCAGTAGATCACCTGTTGGGTGTCGACGAACTGTGGCCATTCAACACGTAGAATCATTAGGAAATGAACAGAAAATGAGTGCCGATATTCTGTGGTCTGAGGCTGTGCCACTGCTGTTTCAAGGCCGACGTCAGTGTTGGTCTGTCGTGTCCTTAATAGGAAACAAAGTAATACGAGACCGAACCGTCATCTTCAGTAGTGCATCTATTGTCACAGGTGTAATTCAACGTTGCCTCCACAGTGTTTCTATCAGAACACACACGCTGGGAGGAGAAATAACACCAGCATATACGCAAGAACCAGTGTGTTGGAATAGCAACAAAAAAAAACCACAACCAACAGTGCTTAAATAATCATAATTCAAGGGCAACCCATTTCACCAGGAGACACATGTTAACAAGGGGAATCCTTTGTAGTCTTGGTCAGAGAAGTGAACTCCCCACAGCTAAAGCAGAGAGTCCTCAGTGTGGTCTGGGTTTGTGGCGAGGACATAAACCCGAAGAGAAGCACAACAAGACATATGACCTTAAGGGGTGTTTGCGGAATAAGATAGGATTCTAATGGATTGTTTTTATGGTTCTAGTCATTGGCAGACTGGAGAAGTGTCTGTCCTCTTCCTCTTCCTCCACAGACTCCGCCTTCACGTTCTAGTGGATGAAATGTCAAATATAAACAAGGATAGAAACACATCAACTTTAACACAAATAAAATGCCAAATTGTTTATCCATTTATGGGTCCTGCCAAAGGTCAAGTTCTGTAGCTCAGCCTACCGAGTGACGCAGTGGTCTAAGGCACTTCATCGCAATGCTAGCTGTGCCACTAGAGATCCTGGTGTGAGTCCAGGCTCTGTCGCAGCTGGCTGCGACCGGGAGACCCGTCGGGAGGTGCACAATTGGCCCAGCGTGGTCCGGGTTTAGGGGAGGGTTTGGTCCAGCGTTGTTAGGGTAGGGGAGGGTTTGGCCGGCAGGGATGTCCTTGACCTATCGCGCACTAGCGACTCCTGTGGCAGGCCGGGCGCAATGTACGTTGACACGGTCACCAGGTGTACGGTGTTTCCTCCGACACATTGGTGTGGCTGGCTTCAGGATTAAGTGGCCGTTGTGTCAAGAAGCAGTGCGGCTTGGCTGGGTTGTGTTTCGGTGGACTCACAGCTCTTGACCTTTGCCTCTCCCGAGTCCATACGGAAGTTGCAGCAACGGGACAAGACTGTAACTACCAATTGGATACCACAAAATTGGGGAGCAAAAGGGGTCCACAGCTCTAGTCTGAAGGAGTCACTTGCCCCTCTGTTCTTATTCTGGACTCCTCCCCCCAGGCAGAACGTTTACCTCTCACCCCTCTGCTCCACCTCAGGCCCCTCCCCCTCTGGCAGAATGTTTACCACCTAGAAAACATGGAGAGCTCTGTAAATGTAAATATTATCCACAAAACATGAAGTGTCCCTTATAATTATAAGCATATCAGTTTTGCAAGATAACAACTAGCGTAGATAACTAGCTAGCTACAGTAGCTAACAAGACTGCCTAGCTAACTAGCTAGGTAGCTCACAAGACTAGCTAGCCAAGTGAGCTTGTTTGCAGCCTTGGCTAGCAAGCTAGCTAACGCACACAAAAAGATCTCTAATCTACAACAAATCAGTCTTGATATAATATCAGTGATATATCATTATAAAGTTGCCTTAATTTTGAAAGAAGCTAGTCATATTACCTGTTTCCATCTAGGCTTCAGCTTTCTGGCTCGGTTTGAATGTGGCTCGACAGCTTGTTGTTCCTTGCATGAGATAGGTTCTGGTCTTGGGGGTTGAATGCATCCTGGAAGACAGGGCTGCCTGTCAGGCGCTGTTCAGGGCTTAAATGCCCCACTAGCGCTGAGAACTACCGGTAGGTCTACATACAGTAGATCTACTGACGACCTCTAGTGGCTCTTTGAAGGAAACAGACGCAGTAGTGTACCTCAGATGGCCGTACCTGGGTAAACCTACATTGATTGATGTAAAACCACATTCAGTTCCAAAATAATTTGTACCCTTGATAAAGATGAGCAAAAAAAAATTCGGAATAAAATAAATACTAAGCTATATTATTATATGCTAAATATATATACTTTTACACTAATAGAATTGCTCAGAGAAATAGATTTTGTTAAATAAATCTCTCAAAGAGATTTAAATATTCCAGCATCCTCCCCTTGCAAGGATAACGACACTAAGCGAGGACTTGAACCCTATTAAAAACCTGTGGTTTGAATTGAAGAGGGCCAGTCCATAAGGGCAGACCGAAGGATATCAAAGATCTGGAAAGATTCTGTATGGAGGAATGGTCTAAGATCCCAATGTGTTCTCCAGTCTCATTAAACATTTTAGAAAAAGGCTCAGTGTCATTATCCTCATAAGGGGAGGGTGCTGGAGTTTTAAAAACCAAGGGTACCAATCATTTTGACCCCTGTCTTTTAGAGATTTTTTGTGTGTTACTTGTTAAACAAAATCTATTTAGCTGAGGAATGTATTAGTATAAAATAATATAATTGTTATATATTTTTTGGCGCATACAATATAGCTCAGTATTTATAAAGGGTGCCAATAATTTTGGACCTGACTCTATATGAATGTGTGATGTATAGCACCAGCTAGTCTGTTTAATCATTGTGAAAAGGCATGAGAAACATCACAAACAAAATTATTCCAAAAATCCAAATTGTATATTATTTTATTCTGGAAGAATTCTAAAATTCATTTTTTAGAAACTTAGGGACGGTTTTCAGTTTTATACAATTCATCTTTTAATAAAATATTATTTTCAATATTGCTTTGGGTTGCTTTTAAAATGGATACCTGAAATTATCTATTTACAAAATTGTATTAGAATTGTGTTTTAACAGTGTATTTTGTTTTACACTCCACTCCCTTAAACCGGACGTTCCTCGTACCCCCCCAAAAAACACAAATTGTTGACATTAATAATAATTTGTTCTTTGTACAAAATACGTCTGTTTTACAACTTGAATCAAGTTTCATCTTCATATCAATTACATTGTGGGAGTATATACAGAGGGAAGTGGGACTCGTGTCATGTGATTTGGTGTGGCGCTTCGAGCATCTCCATGAGAAAGGTGTCTATGGGCGTGTCTCCTATCAGCTTGAAGAAGAACAGGTGCTCCAAACACTTGAGGCCTATGGAGCGCAGGGCGGGGAGACGCAGCAGCAGTTTAGCAAACCTAGGAGGAGGGAGAGTCACAAGAAACAAAGATTAAACCTGGCTATGACCATGTCATAATATCATTATTATGTCATAATATCATTATTATGTCATAGTATTCTTTCTTTGCTCATTGTCCTCTTTTCAAGGAATGGCTCACTTTCCTGTAACTTTTTCCTCATGACCACAAATAAGTAAGAGTGCCCGATAGGTGTCCACAATATTAAAGGAAAACCATTTCTTTAAAATAAGTGGTCAATTCCAATGAGACAAGGGCAGTGATCAGACTGTATTGGTATGTGTTCGCTCTGTCGCAGTGTTGTGGTCAATTACAATCAGATTGTATTGGGATGTGTCCGGTCTGTAGCAAGGTTGGGGTCAATTACAATCAGATTGTATTGGGATGTGTCCGGTCTGTAGCAAGGTTGGGGTCAATTACAATCAGATTGTATTGGGATGTGTTCGGTCTGTAGCAAGGTTGGGGTCAATTACAATCAGATTGTATTGGGATGTGTTCGGTCTGTAGCAAGGTTGGGGTCAATTACAATCAGATTGTATTGGGATGTGTTCGGTCTGTAGCAAGGTTGGGGTCAATTACAATCAGATTGTATTGGGATGTGTCCCGTCTGTAGCAAGGTTGGGGTCAATTACAATCAGATTGTATTGGGATGTGTCAGGTCTGTAGCAAGGTTGGGGTCAATTACAATCAGATTGTATTGGGATGTGTTCGGTCTGTAGCAAGGTTGGGGTCAATTACAATCAGATTGTATTGGGATGTGTCCCGTCTGTAGCAAGGTTGGGGTCAATTACAATCAGATTGTATTGGGATGTGTCCGGTCTGTAGCAAGGTTGGGGTCAATTCTAATTGAAGTCAGTCAATTTAGGAAGTGATTGAATATGAAAAAGTTTGACATAAATAGCTTCTCCTTTTACAGCTTATTGAGAAGCTTATTGAGAATCTTATTGAGAAGTCAATTATTGAATTGGAATGTCAGTTTACTTCTTGAATTGACTGACCTCAATTCGATTTGACCCCAACCCTGTCTGTATGAGCTGTGAATACTGTACCTGCCGGGCTGGTCTGGGTACTTGGCTTTGGTGTAGGACTCCAGCGAGGCGTAGACCTTCTCTCTCAGCCCTTCCACCTCTGGTGGATTTGACAGGCCTTTTGCATCTGGAACAGCAGAGCATTTACAGTCAGTCTGATGCCTTTATAAATTCACCTTCTCTCAGAAACGGACTGGCCATAGGTCAGTTCAGGCAAATGCCAGATGGTCTGGTCCATCTTTAGGCCGGTGAGAGCCTGTCTAAATCTAGATTTTTGCATAGAATTATCATTATTTGGCTAATAATGAAGGCCTCTAGTGAACAAAAATGGCCGGTGTGGGGGACCTTTAGAAAAACAATGGACTGGTGTGTTAGAACTGCCTGGGCTGATTTCTGATCCCAGTCTGCCCCTACCTTCTCCTGTTAGACAAACCCTCTCCTTCTCCACTTCAGTCAAACTGGATACTAGTCCTAGTCACTCACACCGGAACATTAAGATACAGGCACGCTGCCCAGTGAGCCATCACACCGACACCAACATTACAATGACTCATAGTAATATATTGTGGTTACCTTGTCATGGGTCATGTCCGTTAACATAAAGACCATCCAGCCCAGACCACAAGGTCACATCCAATAATACATCAACAACCTCATTCCTTACCTCATACGCCACACAGAGAACACAGAAAAGTCATTTAACAAACCACTATCATAACTGTTGGTGTAACTAAGTAGACAGGAGGTGTAATGCCCATAGGGGGCATGTGCCCCCTCACATTAAAACAAATATATCTTTGATTTTGTTTTTTTCTCTGTAATACTACTAGCCACTTATAAATGTTATGACGTCGGCTTAAGCTAGCTCAGATAAGTTCCCAATCTCCCAACCTCATAACTAGATACCAAAAATATATTTTCAGATCTATCAATCAAGTTAGAGTAGCCAGCTTGTCTAACTATCTTAGCTGACATGCCTGCTGGCAAGGTTGGTAGAAAAGCAAGCAATAACTAAATGTACTGAATAAGACGCACATTTAGTTTCTTAAGGAAAAATAACCATCAGTCAGGAGGATACAGACAGCTCAAGAGGTCTGCTTAGATATGGACATAATGATGGCTCTAGATTGCAGGAAAAAGCTGTATCAGGTGTGTGAAAAAAATCTAAATTCTCCAACTTAGCCACCCTCATGTACTTTGTGCCCCCTCAGAGTTTTTGGGGTGCTTGACGCCCCTGCAAGCAGGTATGACCCACTGACCTGGGTTGAAGAGGACGATGGCTCGTAGGCAGCCCAGCTCTGTCTTGTCCATCTGCATGTCTTTCATCTTAGACACCAACTCTGTCAGGACTCTGTCAAAGATGGAGCCCACTCCGGCACTGTGAGCACTACTTCTCTGGACGTGGAGACCCGTGGCCAATAGGATTCCGTCTTTTACCGTGACAGAGCGGTGTGAGAAGGACGCGATGAGGAGCTCGTTCCAGCCTGAACATAAAACAGATAAACACACAGGGATTTTTACTTGGCAACCAACGTCACTGCATGAATGCTACGGTTTATCTACTGTTCGCTCTTAATTTCTCTGTCTCATCTCTCTCTTTTTCTATCCCTCCCACTCAATCTTCAAATATCTCCTATTCTCTTCATGTATCTCATCTCTCTCTTTTTCTATCCCTCCCACTTCTCTATCTTCAAATATTTCCTATTCTCTTCATGTATCTTTCACTCTCTCGCTCTCTTTTTCTATCCCTCCCACTCAATCTTCAAATATCTCCTATTCTCTTCATGTATCTCATCTCTCTCTTTTTCTATCCCTCCCACTTCTCTATCTTCAAATATTTCCTATTCTCTTCATGTATCTTTCACTCTCTCGCTCTCTTTTTCTATCCCTCCCACTCTATCTTCAAATATCTCCTATTTTCTTCATGTATCTTTCTCTCTCTCGCTCTCTTTTTCTATCCCTCCCACTCTATCTTCAAATATCTCCTATTCTCTTCATGTATCTTTCACTCTCTCTCTCTCTTTTTCTATCCCTCCCACTCTATCTTCAAATATTTCCTATTCTCTTCATGTATCTTTCACTCTCTCTGTCTCTTTTTCTATCCCTCCCACTCTATCTTCAAATATCTCCTATTCTCTTCATGTATCTTTCACTCTCTCTGTCTCTTTTTCTATCCCTCCCACTCAATCTTCAAATATCTCCTATTCTCTTCATGTATCTTTCACTCTCTCGCTCTCTTTTTCTATCCCTCCCACTCTATCTTCAAATATCTCCTATTCTCTTCATGTATCTTTCTCTCTCTCGCTCTCTTTTTCTATCCCTCCCACTCTATCTTCAAATATCTCCTATTTTCTTCATGTATCTTTCTCTCTCTCTCTCTTTCTCTCTCTCTCTCTCTTTCGGTTTCCTATCTGGCTATTAAAACGTCTTCAGCTCATTAGTGATGCGGTGTGATATTTCCTCTCCTGCATTTAGGGTTAGTGTTTGAAATATCCCACCAGCAGAGGTCAGCGTTGGGGTGTTTTTGAAAGAGTCATTGTTGCCAATTTGTTCATTGCAGATATGGCTCTGATGGGGGACTGGTTTATGCAATGACTAGGTCAGGTTGAATTTCGTTATAGGACGCAACATCAATATGAGAGAAAAAGGAGGTGCTGCAGTGGAAATCAGGCGTTTTACGGACTCCTGACCAATTCTGATATTTTGTGTGTTTTTTACGCTGATCTTAATTTTTTTTTTTTTTAACATAATATCTCTGCCATTGTTTCCTATGACCGAAACAAGCTTCTGGAGATGAGAACGCAAAAGAGGCAGACGAGCCAGAATCCTGACGATGTTGGCGAGCAAATAAACCGCCTCTACCCTCCATTCTGTTAGCGAACATACGGTCACCGGAGAACAAACTGGAGGAGCTCTGTTCGAGACTATCCTATCAACGGGACCTGAAGAACTGTAATATTCTATGTTTCATGGAGTCGTGGCGGAACAAGGACATGGATAATATACAGTTCATCTTGCTGGCTTTTCCATTTCATCGTCAAGGCCGTTCGGCAGGCTCGGGTAAGATGAGGGGTGTGTCGCTTTGTTAACAACAGCTGGTGTTATATTTTTTAATTTTAATTTTATTTAACATTTATTTAACTAGGCAAGCCAGTTAAGAACAAATTCTTATTTACAATGACGGCCTACCCTGGCCAAACCCTAACCCGGATGATGCTGGGCCAATTGTGCGCCGCCCTATGGGACTCCCAATCACAGCCGGTTGTGATACAGCCTTGAATCGAACCAGGGTCTGTAGTGACGCCTCTAGCACTAACATGCAGTGCCTTAGACCGCTGCGCCACTTGGGAGCTCAATTAAGCAGTTGTTTTCTGTTTTGAAACTAAACTTGTTCTCTTGTTCTCTGTTAATACATGTGGTAGTTACACAAAGCAAGAGTCCTCTGTTTGATGGAATAAAACGCAATAAAAAAGAAACAGTAATATAATGGTGTTAACCAAAGCTCAAACTTTACTCTAAAATCTAACTAAAAGTTATAATGGACTACGTCATCAATATACACTATAGAAAAGGAAATATTGCTATGTGTCACGACTTCCGCCGAAGTCGGCTCCTCTCCTTGTTCGGGCGGCGTTCGGCGGTCGACGTCACCGGCTTTCTAGCCATCGCCGCTCCATTTTTCATTTATCCATTTGTTTTGTCTTGTTCCCTGCACACCTGGTTTTCATTCCCCAATCACACTACATGTATTTATTCCTCTGTTCCCCATCACGTCTTTGTGTGAAATTGTTTTGTGTTACGTGTCAATTTTGACGCGCTCCTGTTATCTAGCTAGCGTTAGCTGGCTGGGTTGCTAGCTAACATTATGGTGTATGATCTTATTCTTCGTACCTCAGACACATTTGCTTGACTAGTTATAGCCATTGAACCTGGTTGGCTAGCTACCTGTAGATTCATGCAGGGTAGTAACGTCATGAGTTGTGATTATGGTCCATTGTTTAGCTAGGTAGCTACATGTCTTAACAAAAGACTCCACTATGCAAGTATCCATTTCAATAGAATGTCACTGCAACTGTTGATAGACGTACTAGCTTGTAAATTCGCTCTGGCTATCTACTCCGATTTCAGACCACGGGTAAGATAGTCTAGCTAGCTACATTTTCAGATATTACGTGTTTCTAATTTTGACATAAATTATTTTAATTTCGAGTTAAAGTGTACTGTTAGCTAGCTAACATTAGCTGGCTGCCTCGAAAACTAACAATACGTCATGATTTGGGATTCATTGTTTACCTAGCTAGCTACCTAGCTACATTTCTTAACAAAAGACTCAGTGTGCCAGACCGCAGAATTTTTGAATTCAACACCTGTTGCATATGTTGCATAACACCTGTTGAATATGTCCGGTGTCAGTAAAGTGTAATTCAGTTGTTGCCAGCAGCAACAGTTAAAGTCACCAACGCTCTAGATACCACGAAAACAGCCTAACCAGCTCTGCTAGGGTGAGTAAAATGGTTAGAGTGGGGTGTTCTCTCATTATCAATCTGGAAGTAGCTAGCCAATGTTAGCCAGTTAGCTTGGGTGCTTGACTGTCGTTGTGAGGTCAGAGCTTTTGGATCAACTCTACTTATTGGCCAGAGCGCTCAGTGTGCGCTCTGAAGGCAAAACGCTCTGAATTTACGAACTGACAATCTGACAGCACAGTTGCAGTAACCAACTCTTTGGATAACATAACAGCTCTGCTAGGGCGAGTAATGTTCAGTGAGCTGTTCTCTCTCTTAGATGTCTGGACGTAGCTGGCAAGTTAGTACAGAACGCTCGGATCAACCCTTAAAGAGATGGGTGGGGCTAAGGCTTAAGAGGGTGTGAACAATGCTGAATGGGTGTAGACAAAGAAGGGCTCTCCAATAGTAGTACCAAAACATTGAAAGACGGTTTTATAAAAAATTAGTTTACAAGTTGATCAACTTTCAAAGCATAATTACTTTCCCATTGTTTCCTCAAATGCAGTGTATGATATACCATTTTGTAGCTCTGAGTCTCAACATGTATCCAATGTAAAAAACAGAAATTCAAATTTTGCTACATAAGACCGAATCCAGGTGGTGAGTCACAAATGAGTATTGCCCAGTAGCACTCACATCTGTAGCCATGAAATGCTTTGAAAAGCTGTTCATGGCCCACATCAACAACATCATCCCAGACACTCTGGACCCACTCCAATTCGCATACCGCCCCAACAGATCCCCAGATGACGCAATCTATATTGCACTGCACACTGCCCTCTCCCACCTGAACAAGAGGAACACCTGAGAATGCTGCTCATCGACTACAGCTCAGCATTGGGCCCTCAGATCCTCAAGAAGTTCTACAGCTGCACCATTGTGAGCATCTTGATTGGCTGCTTCACCGCTTGCTATGGCAACTGCTTGGCATCTGACCGCAAGGCGCTACAGAGGGTAGTGCCTACAGCCCAGTACATCACTGGGGCTGAGCTTCCTGCCATCCAGGACCTTTATACTAGGCGGTGTAAGAGGAAGGACCTAAAGATTGCCAAAGACTCCAGCCGCCCAAGTCATAGAGTGTTCTCTCTGCTACCGCATGGCAAGCAGTACCGATGCACCAAGTCTGGAACCAATAGGACCGTGAACAGCTTCTACCCCCCCAGGCCATAACACTGCTAAATACACTGAACAGAAATATAAACGCAACATGCAACAACTTCAAACATTTTACAGAGTTACAGTTCATATCAGGAAATCAGTCAATTTAAATAAATTAGGCCCCTAGTCTATGGATTTCACATGGCTGGGAATACCGATATACATATGTTGGTCGCCGGGGAAAAAAAGGTAGGGGTGTGGATCAGAAAACCAGTCAGTATCTGGTGTGACAACCATTTGCCTCCATGCAGCGTGACATCTCCCACAGAGTTGGTCAGGTTGTTGACTGTGGCCTGTGGAATGTTGTCCCACTCCTCTTCAATGGCTGTGTGAAGTTGCTGGATATTGGTGGCAACTGGAACATGTTGTCGATCCAGAGCATCCCAAACATGCTCAATGGGTGACATGTCTGGTGAGTATGCAGACCATGAAAGAACTGGGACATTTTCAGCTTCCAGGAATTGTGTACAGATCCTTGCGACATGGGGCAGTGCATTATCATGCTAAAACATGAGGTGATGGCGGCGGATGAATGGCACGACAATGGGCCTCAGGATCCTGTCACCGTATCTCTGTGCATTCAAATTACATTTACATTTACATTTAAGTCATTTAGCAGACGCTCTTATCCATCCCATTCATGAAATGCAATTGTGTTCGTTGTCCGTAGCTTATGCCTGCCCATACCCCCACCCCCACCGCCACCATGGGGTACTCTGTTCACAACGTTGACATTAGCAAACTGCTCGCCCACACGACGCCATACACGTTGTCTGCCATCTGCCTGGTACAGTTGAAACTGTTGAAAATGCATCCGTGAAGAGCACACTTCTATAGTGTGCCAGTGGCCATCGAAGTTGAGCATTTGCCCACTGAAGTCGATTACGACGGCCAACTGCAGTCAGGTCAAGACCCTGGTGAGGACGACGAGCACGCAGATGAGCTTCCCTGAGATGGTATCTGACAGTTTGTGCAGAAATTCTTTGGTTGTGCAAACCCACAGTTTCATCAGCTGCCCGGGTGGCTGGTTTCAGATGATCCCGAAGGTGAAGAAGCCAGATGAGGAGGTCCTTGGCTGGCGTGGTTACAAGTGGTCTGTGGTCGTGAGGCTGGTTGGACATACTGCAAAATTCTCTTAAACAACATTTGAGGTGGCTTGTGGTAGAGAAACATTCAGTTCTCTGGCAACATCTCCAGTGGACATTCCTGCAGTCAGCATGCCAATTGCACTCTCCCTCAAAATATGAGACATCTGTGGCATTGTGTTATATGAAAAAACTGCACATTTTAACGTGACCTTTTATTGTTCCCAGCACAAGGTGCACCTGTGTAATGATCATACTGTTTAATCAGCTTCTTGATATGCCACACCTGTCAGGTGGATGGATTATCTTGGCAAAGGAGAAATGTCTCACTAACAGGGATGTAAACAAAATTGCGCAAACATTAAGAGAAATAAGCTGTCTGTGCATATGGAACATTTCTGGGATCTTTTTATTTCAGCTCATGAAACATGGGACCAACACTTTACATGTTGCATTTATATTTTTGTTCAGTGTAGTTAACCAATTAGCTCCCTGGACTATCTGCATTGACCCTTTTTGCACTAACTCTTGACTCATCACATACGCTGCTGCTGCTACTGTTGATTATCTATCCTGTTGCCTAGTCACTTTACCCCTACCTACAGTACCAGTCAAAAGTTTGGACACACCTACTCATTTCTTTACTTTTTACTATTTTCTACATTGTAGAATAATAGTGAAGACATCAAAACTATGAAATAACACATATGGAATCATGTAGTAACCAAAAAAGTGTTAATTAAATCAAAATATATTTGAGATTCTTCAAAGTAGCCACCCTATTGCCTTGATGACATCTATGCAAACCCTTGGCATTCTCTCAACCAGCTTCATGAGGATTTGTTTTTACACCTTTATTCAACTAGGCAAGTCAGTTTAGAACAAATTCGTATTTACAATGTTGGTCTAGGAACATTGGGTTACCTGCCTTGTTCAGGAGCAGAACAACATCATTTTTTAACTTGTCAGCTCGGGGATTCGATCTAGCAACCTTTCGGTTACTGGTCCAACGCTCTAACCACTAGGATACCTGCCGCCGCACAATGCTAATTCCAACTAACAGAAATATAAAAACAAATGATGATAAGTAGGTGTTCTGTACCTGCTCGTAGTAGAATAACCTGGTCGTCTAAGGGCAGCTCTGAGAAGTGAGGGATCCTCTTAGCCCACTCCACCAGGGTGAACAGCTGTTTGTCTGCTGCCTGGCAGATGTTGGTGACTGGGTCATTTGTCTGGACAGAAGATACAGACAGAGAATGTAAGATACAACCTATCTAAATCATATACCTTATGTATTAACATTAAATGGATCTCATTTACAGGAGGGTGGTGCTCTCTCATTTACAGGAGGGAGATGCTCTCTCATTTACAGGAGGGAGATGCTCTCTCATTTACAGGAGGGAGATGCTCTCTCATTTACAGTCCGTTAAAATAACATCAAATTGATCAGAAAAACAGTGTAGACATTTTTTATGTTGTAAATGACTATTGTAGCTGGAAACGGCTGATTTTTAATGGAATATCTACGTAGGTGTACAGAGGCCCATTATCAACAACCATCACTCCTGTGTTCCAATGGCACGTTATGTTAGCTATTCCAAGTTTATAATTTTAAAAGGCTAATTGATCATTAGAAAACCCTTTTGCAATTATGTTAGCACAGCTGAAAACTGTTGTCCTGATTAAAGAAGCAATAAAACTGGCCTTTAGACTAGTTGAGTATCTGGAGCATCAGCGTTTGTGGGCAGCATTTGTGGGCGGTAAATTAGTTAATAGACCAATAAGAAAGAGAGTTCCAAACCTCTCTGCCAATAACAGCTAGTTTTCAGTTTTCCCTCTCATCACTCAGAACACTCCCAGACAGTCTTAGCAACATTCTTGCTTGAGAAAAAGCTATTTGCAGCAGTCACAGTAAGGTACTTAATTGTTACCCAGAAAGGATTTGATAATGAGATAAAAACAGCTGCATTGGACCTTTAAGAAACACCTCTTTATGTCATCCTTACCGAGTTGCCAGGGCCTTCGTCTGCTGATGTCTCTGTCTTGGGTTCCACGGCAAGCTCTGCGTCCAGAATCTTATCGACGGGCATCTCCTCATTAAAACTACTGGTGGACTCCACCTCGTTCTCCCCCCGCTCCCTCCCCCGCTGCCTCTCCTCCTGCACCGCTGCATGGAGTCAGAGGGCCAATGTTAGAGGTTTCTGTATATAAACTTAACAGATCACACACATCCACAAGCGTGACACTCGTGGTGCAACAAACACACCAGACAATCCACAACAATGAAAGATTTATGCCAATCTATCAGACATTCCACAACCATTCCAAATGGACACAGAACAAAGAAATATATTGGACACATTTACCACACAAGAGCACAACACATCCTGTTGAGTCCCCATGGTCCACATGGTCCACATGGTCCACATGGTCCCCATGGTCCCCATGGTCCACATGGTCCCACTCACACAGAACTACCCTACACATTCACATCTCTCTCCAGATGAAATCCTGAGATTTAGTGAGGTCTGACCTCCCGACAACCTGCCCACTCGACCCCCATCCCCTCCTCCCTTCTCCAGACCATCTCTGGAGACCTTCTCCCATTCCTCACTTCCTTCGTCAACTCATCCCTGACCACTGGCTGTGTTCCATCCTCATCAACTCATCCCTGACCGCTGGCTGTGTTCCATCCTCATCAACTCATCCCTGACCGCTGGCTGCGTTCCATCCTCATCAACTCATCCCTGACCGCTGGCTGTGTTCCATCCTCATCAACTCATCCCTGACCGCTGGCTGTGTTCCATCCTCATCAACTCATCCCTGACCACTGGCTGTGTTCCATCCTCATCAACTCATCCCTGACCACTGGCTGTGTTCCATCCTCATCAACTCATCCCTGACCGCTGGCTGTGTTCCATCCTCATCAACTCATCCCTGACCGCTGGCTGTGTTCCATCCTCATCAACTCATCCCTGACCACTGGCTGTGTTCCATCCTCATCAACTCATCCCTGACCACTGGCTGTGTTCCATCCTCATCAACTCATCCCTGACCACTGGCTGTGTTCCATCCTCATCAACTCATCCCTGACCACTGGCTGTGTTCCATCCTCATCAACTCATCCCTGACCACTGGCTGTGTTCCATCCTCATCAACTCATCCCTGACCACTGGCTGTGTTCCATCCTCATCAACTCATCCCTGACCACTGGCTGTGTTCCATCCTCATCAACTCATCCCTGACCACTGGCTGTGTTCCATCCTCATCAACTCATCCCTGACCACTGGCTGTGTTCCATCCTCATCAACTCATCCCTGACCACTGGCTGTGTCCCCTCTGACTTCAAAATGGCCCGAGTCGCTCCCCTCCTCAAGAAACTAGCACTAGACTCATCTGACGTCAAAAACTACAGACCTGTATCCCTTCTTTCTTTCCAAAACACTTGAGCGTTCTGTTTCTGATCAACTCTCTCGCTATCTCTCTCAGAACGATCTTCCAGACCCGAACCAGCCAGGCTACAAGATGGGTCACTCAACCGAGACTGCTCTTCTCTGTGTCAAGACTGCTCTTCTCTGTGTCAAGACTGCTCTTCTCTGTGTCAAGACTGCTCTTCTCTGTGTCACAGATGCTCTTCTCTGTGTCAAGACTGCTCTTCTCTGTGTCACGGAGGCTCTCCGCACCGCCAAAGCTGACCCTGTTTCCTCTGTTCTCATCCGTGTTTTCTCCCCCTCGAGCTCGCTTGCGGTGGAGGAGATCTTCGTGGGTTATACTCAGTCTTGTCTCAGGATGGTAAGGTCTGTTGATATCCCTCTAGTGGTATAGATCTTTGTGGGCTATACTCAGGCTTGTCTCAGGATGGTAAGGTCTGTTGATATCCCTCTAGTGGTATAGATCTTTGTGGGCTATACTCAGGCTTGTCTCAGGATGGTAAGTTGGTGGTCTGTTGATATCCCTCTAGTGGTGTGGGGGCTGTGCTCTGGCAAATTGGGTGGGGTTATATCCTGCCCGGTTGGCCCTGTCCGGGGTATCGTCGATAAGACAGGAGAATTACACCAGATATAACAGACTGACCCTAGCCTCCCACAACATAGACTATTGCAGCATAGATACTGGAGGCTGAGACAGGGGTGGGTCGGGGCACACTGTGGCACCGTCACAGAGAAGAGCATGTTGCAGGGGGCTAGGATCAGTCTGTTATATCTGGTGTAATTCTCCTGGACCTGCTGGTTTTGTCTCTCTCTCTCTACCGCACCTGCTGTCTCGACCTCTGAATGCTCGGCTATGAAAAGCCAACTGACATTTACTCGGCGCAGGTCTTGACTACTGCAACTCGCTGTTGGCTGGGCTCCCAACTTGTGACATCAAACCCCTGCACTTATCCAGAACGCTGCAGCCCGCCTGGTTTTCAATCTTCTCAAGTCACCCAGCTCCTCCACACACTCTACTGGCTTCCAGTCGGAGCTCACATCCACTACAAGACCATGGTTCTTACCTACGGAACAGCAACAGGAACTGCCCCTCCATACCTTCAGGCTCTGCTCAAACCCTACACCCCAACCTGAGCACTCCACCTCAGGTCTCTTGGTCCTCCCACCCCTACGGGAGGGCAACTCCCGCTCAGCCCAGTCCAAGCTCTTTGTCACGACTTCCGTCGAAGTTGGTGCCTCTCCTTGTTCGGGCGGCGTTCGGCGGTCGACGTCACCGGCTTTCTAGCTGCCACCGATCTACGTTTCTTTTTCCATTTGTTTTGTCTTGATTGTACACACCTGGTTTCCATTACGTTATAATTTGTTCCCTATTTAACCCTCTGGATCCCACATGGTTTTGTGCGTGTTTGTTCTTTGTTAAGTAGTCGCTCTGTTGTGTCGAGCTGGAATATTTTTCCCTGTATGGAATTTGTTTGTGATTTTCCAGAGTAAAGTACGTTTTTACTCAGTTCTGTGTCCTGCGCCTGACTCCGTTCCTACCCGCTGCACACTGACTCTTGACACTCTCCTCTGTCCTGGCACCCCAATGTTGGAACCAGCTTCCCCCTGAAGTTAGGACAGCAGAGTCCATGCCCCTCTTCCGAAAATATCTGAAACTCGTCAAACAGTATCTTAAATAATCCTCTTCCTCACCTCAACCCCCCCCACCCCCACCCCACCTGAACCAGCACTTGACCCCCTGCTTTCTACCTCTGGCTCTACTACTCTACTGAGGGAAAATGTTCTTTCTATGCCTGATATGTGGTTGTCCCACCTAGCTATCTGAAGATGAATGTACTGACTGTAAGTCGCTCTGGATAAGAGCCTCTGCGAAATGACTAAAATGTCAAATGTAGACATACCACACATACCAATGAATACCCATACATTACAGATCCACCCCCAACACACTCACAAGAGCACAGAACAGCCTTCCTTCCCTCTCTACATGCAGACACAACCTCCCTCCTCCTCTCTACATGCAGACACAACCTCCCTCCTCTTCCTCTCTACATGCAGACACAACCTCCCTCCTCCTCCTCTCTACATGCAGACACAACCTCCCTCCTCCTCCTCTCTACATGCAGACACAACCTCCCTCCTCCTCTCTACATGCAGACACAACCTCCCTCCTCCTCTCTGCATGCAGACACAACCTTCCTCCTCCTCTCTACATGCAGACACAACCTCCCTCCTCCTCTCTACATGCAGACACAACCTCCCTCCTCCTCCTCTCTACATGCAGACACAACCTCCCTCCTCCTCCTCTCTACATGCAGACACAACCTCCTCCTCCTCTCTACATAGAGTCACAACCTCGCTCCTCCTCTCTACATGCAGACACAACCTCCTCCTCCTCTCTACATGCAGACACAACCTCCGCCTCCTCTCTACATGCAGACACAACCTCCCTCCTCCTCTCTACATGCAGACACAACCTCCGCCTCCTCTCTACATGCAGACACAACCTCCCTCCCCCTCTCTACATGCAGACACAGCCTCCCTCCTCCTCTCTACATGCAGACACAACCTCCCTCCTCCTCTCTACATGCAGACACAACCTCCTCCTCCTCTCTACATGCAGACACAACCTCCCTCCTCCTCCTCTCTACATGCAGACACAACCTCCTCCTCCTCTCTACATGCAGACACAACCTCCTCCTCCTCTCTACATGCAGACACAACCTCCTCCCTCCTCCTCTCTACATTCAGACACAACCTCCCTCCTCCTCTCTACATTCAGACACAACCTCCCTCCTCCTCTCTACATGCAGACACAACCTCCCTCCTCCTCTCTACATGCAGACACAACCTCCTCCTCCTCTCTACATGCAGACACAACCTCCCTCCTCCTCCTCTCTACATGCAGACACAACCTCCCTCCTCCTCTCTACATGCAGACACAACCTCCCTCCTCCTCTCTACATGCAGACACAACCTCCCTCCTCCTCCTCTCTACATGCAGACACAACCTCCCTCCTCCTCCTCTCTACATGCAGACACAACCTCCCTCCTCCTCCTCTCTACATGCAGACACAATCTCCCTCCTCCTCTCTACATGCAGACACAACCTCCCTCTTCCTCCTCTCTACATGCAGACACAATCTCCCTCCTCCTCTCTACATGCAGACACAACCTCCCTCCTCCTCCTCTCTACATGCAGACACAACCTCCCTCCTCCTCCTCTCTACATGCAGACACAACCTCCTCCTCTCTACATGCAGACACAACCTCCCTCCCCCTCTCTACATGCAGACACAACCTCCCTCCTCCTCCTCTCTACATGCAGACACAACCTCCCTCCCCCTCTCTACATGCAGACACAACCTCCCTCCTCCTCCTCTCTACATGCAGACACAACCTCCTCCTCTCTACATGCAGACACAACCTCCCTCCTCCTCCTCTCTACATGCAGACACAACCACCTCCTCTCTACATGCAGTCACAACCTCCCCCTCTCTACATGCAGACACAACCTCCTCCTCTCTACATGCAGACACAACCTCCCTCCTCCTCCTCTCTACATGCAGTCACAACCTCCCTCCTCCTCCTCTCTACATGCAGACACAACCTCCCTCCTCCTCCTCTCTACATGCAGACACAACCTCCTCCTCTCTACATGCAGACACAACCTCCCTCCTCCTCTCTACATGCAGACACAACCTCCCTCCTCCTCTCTACATGCAGACACAACCTCCTCCTCCTCTCTACATGCAGACACAACCTCCCTCCTCCTCTCTACATGCAGACACAACCTCCCTCCTCCTCTCTACATGCAGACACAATCTCCCTCCTCCTCCTCTCTACATGCAGACACAACCTCCCTCCTCCTCTCTACATGCAGACACAACCTCCCTCCTCCTCTCTACATGCAGACACAACCTCCCTCCTCCTCTCTACATGCAGACACAACCTTCCTCCTCCTCCTCTCTACATGCAGACACAACCTCCCTCCTCCTCCTCTCTACATGCAGACACAACCTCCCTCCTCCTCCTCTCTACATGCAGACACAACCTCCCTCCTCCTCCTCTCTACATGCAGACACAACCTCCCTCCTCCGCTCTACATGCAGACACAACCTCCCTCCTCCTCCTCTCTACATGCAGACACAACCTCCCTCCTCCTCCTCTCTACATGCAGACACAACCTCCCTCCTCCTCCTCTCTACATGCAGACACAACCTTCCTCCTCCTCTCTACATGCAGACACAACCTCCCTCCTCCTCCTCTCTACATGCAGACACAACCTCCCTCCTCCTCCTCTCTACATGCAGACACAATCTCCCTCCTCCTCTCTACATGCAGACACAACCTTCCTCCTCCTCCTCTCTACATGCAGACACAACCTCCCTCCTCCTCCTCTCTACATGCAGACACAACCTCCCTCCTCCTCTCTACATGCAGTCACAACCTCCTCCTCCTCCTCTCTACATGCAGACACAACCTCCCTCCTCCTCCTCTCTACATGCAGACACAACCTCCCTCCTCCTCCTCTCTACATGCAGACACAATCTCCCTCCTCCTCTCTACATGCAGACACAACCTCCCTCTTCCTCCTCTCTACATGCAGACACAATCTCCCTCCTCCTCTCTACATGCAGACACAACCTCCCTCCTCCTCCTCTCTACATGCAGACACAACCTCCCTCCTCCTCCTCTCTACATGCAGACACAACCTCCTCCTCTCTACATGCAGACACAACCTCCCTCCCCCTCTCTACATGCAGACACAACCTCCCTCCTCCTCCTCTCTACATGCAGACACAACCTCCCTCCCCCTCTCTACATGCAGACACAACCTCCCTCCTCCTCCTCTCTACATGCAGACACAACCTCCTCCTCTCTACATGCAGACACAACCTCCCTCCTCCTCCTCTCTACATGCAGACACAACCACCTCCTCTCTACATGCAGTCACAACCTCCCCCTCTCTACATGCAGACACAACCTCCTCCTCTCTACATGCAGACACAACCTCCCTCCTCCTCCTCTCTACATGCAGTCACAACCTCCCTCCTCCTCCTCTCTACATGCAGACACAACCTCCCTCCTCCTCCTCTCTACATGCAGACACAACCTCCTCCTCTCTACATGCAGACACAACCTCCCTCCTCCTCTCTACATGCAGACACAACCTCCCTCCTCCTCTCTACATGCAGACACAACCTCCTCCTCCTCTCTACATGCAGACACAACCTCCCTCCTCCTCTCTACATGCAGACACAACCTCCCTCCTCCTCTCTACATGCAGACACAATCTCCCTCCTCCTCCTCTCTACATGCAGACACAACCTCCCTCCTCCTCTCTACATGCAGACACAACCTCCCTCCTCCTCTCTACATGCAGACACAACCTCCCTCCTCCTCTCTACATGCAGACACAACCTTCCTCCTCCTCCTCTCTACATGCAGACACAACCTCCCTCCTCCTCCTCTCTACATGCAGACACAACCTCCCTCCTCCTCCTCTCTACATGCAGACACAACCTCCCTCCTCCTCCTCTCTACATGCAGACACAACCTCCCTCCTCCGCTCTACATGCAGACACAACCTCCCTCCTCCTCCTCTCTACATGCAGACACAACCTCCCTCCTCCTCCTCTCTACATGCAGACACAACCTCCCTCCTCCTCCTCTCTACATGCAGACACAACCTTCCTCCTCCTCTCTACATGCAGACACAACCTCCCTCCTCCTCCTCTCTACATGCAGACACAACCTCCCTCCTCCTCCTCTCTACATGCAGACACAATCTCCCTCCTCCTCTCTACATGCAGACACAACCTTCCTCCTCCTCCTCTCTACATGCAGACACAACCTCCCTCCTCCTCCTCTCTACATGCAGACACAACCTCCCTCCTCCTCTCTACATGCAGTCACAACCTCCTCCTCCTCTCTACATGCAGACACAACCTCCCTCCTCCTCTCTCTCCGCCTCTCTACACCACTTACACACACCTTCTCTCTTCATGCCCATGGCTAGGCACTTCTGGTAGCGACAGTATTGACAGCGGTTGCGCTGTCGTTTGTCTATCAGGCACTCCTTGCTGTCTCGACACGTATAGGTGAGGTCTTTCCGGATGGTTCTCTTGAAGAAGCCTTTGCAGCCTTCACAACTGTACACGCCATAGTGCTTCCCTGGGTGAACAACATCCAAAAACATCAACTTCACTGCTTTACCTGAGAAACTGCTCCATGTAATCGTAATACTGTTAATCAAAGTCATAGTCCATGGTTATTGGATGAGGACTGGGAGAAGAAAAATCAGCAATGAGGTAATTCACAAAATCTAAAATATATTGGAATAAACCTCCGCAATAGCAACAACAACAGTGGAGTTGCTGCCTCCTGTATACAGGGGGCTGGGCAAGGGTCCTATTGCTGCTACAGGGGCTGGGCAAGGGTCCTATTGCTGCTACAGGGGGCTGGGCAAGGGTCCTATTGATGTTATAGGGGGCTGGGCAAGGGTCCTATTGATGCTACAGGGGGCTGGGCAAGGGTCCTATTGATGCTATAGGGGCTGGGCAAGGGTCCTATTGATGCTATAGGGGGCTGGGCTAGGGTCCTATTGATGCTATAGGGGCTGGGCTAGGGTCCTATTGCTGCTACAGGGGGCTGGGCAAGGGTCCTATTGATGCTATAGGGGCTGGGCTAGGGTCCTATTGCTGCTACAGGGGGCTGGGCAAGGGTCCTATTGATGCTATAGGGGGCTGGGCTAGGGTCCTATTGATGCTATAGGGGCTGGGCTAGGGTCCTATTGCTGCTACAGGGGGCTGGGCTAGGGTCCTATTGCTGCTACAGGGGGCTGGGCAAGGGTCCTATTGATGCTATAGGGGCTGGGTAAGGGTCCTATTGATGCTACAGGGGCTGGGCTAGGGTCCTATTGATGCTACAGGGGCTGGGCTAGGGTCCTATTGATGCTACAGGGGCTGGGCTAAGGTCCTATTGCTGCTACAGGGGCTGGGCTAGGGTCCTATTGATGCTATAGGGGCTGGGCTAGGGTCCTATTGATGCTAGAGGGGCTGGGCTAGGGTCCTATTGATGCTACAGGGGCTGGGCAAGGGTCCTATTGCTGCTACAGGGGCTGGGCAAGGGTCCTATTGATGCTACAGGGGCTGGGCAAGGGTCCTATTGATGCTACAGGGGCTGGGCAAGGGTCCTATTGATGCTACAGGGGCTGGGCAAGGGTCCTATTGATGCTACAGGGGCTGGGCAAAGGTCCTATTGATGCTACAGGGTCTGGGCAAGGGTCCTATTGATGCTACAGGGGCTGGGCAAAGGTCCTATTGATGCTACAGGGGCTGGGCAAGGGTCCTATTGATGCTACAGGGGCTGGGCTAGGGTCCTATTGATGCTACAGGGGCTGGGCAAGGGTCCTATTGATGCTACAGAGGCTGGGCAAGGGTCCTATTGATGCTACAGGGGCTGGGCAAGGGTCCTATTGCTGCTACAGGGGGCTGGGCTAGGGTCCTATTGCTGCTACAGGGGGCTGGGCAAGGGTCCTATTGATGCTATAGGGGCTGGGCTAGGGTCCTATTGATGCTACAGGGGGCTGGGCTAGGGTCCTATTGCTGCTACAGGGGGCTGGGCAAGGGTCCTATTGATGCTATAGGGGCTGGGCTAGGGTCCTATTGATGCTATAGGGGCTGGGCTAGGGTCCTATTGCTGCTACAGGGGGCTGGGCAAGGGTCCTATTGATGCTATAGGGGCTGGGCTAGGGTCCTATTGCTGCTACAGGGGGCTGGGCAAGGGTCCTATTGATGCTATAGGGGGCTGGGCTAGGGTCCTATTGATGCTATAGGGGGCTGGGCTAGGGTCCTATTGATGCTATAGGGGGCTGGGCTAGGGTCCTATTGCTGCTACAGGGGGCTGGGCTAGGGTCCTATTGATGCTATAGGGGCTGGGCTAGGGTCCTATTGCTGCTACAGGGGGCTGGGCAAGGGTCCTATTGATGCTATAGGGGCTGGGCTAGGGTCCTATTGCTGCTACAGGGGGCTGGGCTAGGGTCCTATTGCTGCTACAGGGGGCTGGGCAAGGGTCCTATTGATGCTATAGGGGCTGGGCTAGGGTCCTATTGATGCTACAGGGGCTGGGCTAGGGTCCTATTGATGCTATAGGGGCTGGGCTAGGGTCCTATTGATGCTACAGGGGCTGGGCTAAGGTCCTATTGCTGCTACAGGGGCTGGGCTAGGGTCCTATTGATGCTATAGGGGCTGGGCTAGGGTCCTATTGATGCTACAGGGGCTGGGCTAGGGTCCTATTGATGCTACAGGGGCTGGGCAAGGGTCCTATTGCTGCTACAGGGGCTGGGCAAGGGTCCTATTGATGCTACAGGGGCTGGGCAAGGGTCCTATTGATGCTACAGGGGCTGGGCAAGGGTCCTATTGATGCTACAGGGGCTGGGCAAGGGTCCTATTGATGCTACAGGGGCTGGGCAAAGGTCCTATTGATGCTACAGGGTCTGGGCAAGGGTCCTATTGATGCTACAGGGGCTGGGCAAAGGTCCTATTGATGCTACAGGGGCTGGGCAAGGGTCCTATTGATGCTACAGGGGCTGGGCTAGGGTCCTATTGATGCTACAGGGGCTGGGCAAGGGTCCTATTGATGCTACAGAGGCTGGGCAAGGGTCCTATTGATGCTACAGGGGCTGGGCAAGGGTCCTATTGCTGCTACAGGGGGCTGGGCTAGGGTCCTATTGCTGCTACAGGGGGCTGGGCAAGGGTCCTATTGATGCTATAGGGGCTGGGCTAGGGTCCTATTGATGCTACAGGGGCTGGGCTAGGGTCCTATTGATGCTACAGGGGCTGGGCTAGGGTCCTATTGCTGCTACAGGGGCTGGGCTAGGGTCCTATTGATGCTACAGGGGCTGGGCTAGGGTCCTATTGCTGCTACAGGGGCTGGGCTAGGGTCCTATTGATGCTACAGGGGCTGGGAAAGGGTCCTATTGCTGCTACAGGGGCTGGGCAAGGGTCCTATTGATGCTACAGGGGGCTGGGCTAGGGTCCTATTGCTGCTACAGGGGCTGGGCAAGGGTCCTATTGATGCTATAGGGGGCTGGACTAGGGTCCTATTGCTGCTACAGGGGGCTGGGCTAGGGTCCTATTGCTGCTACAGGGGCTGGGCTAGGGCCCTATTGCTGCAACAGGGGCTGGGCAAGGGTCCTATTGATGCTACAGGGGCTGGGCTAGGGTCCTATTGCTGCTACAGGGGGCTGGGCTAGGGTCCTATTGATGCTACAGGGGCTGGGCAAGGGTCCTATTGCTGCTACAGGGGCTGGGCAAGGGTCCTATTGATGCTACAGGGGGCTGGGCAAGGGTCCTATTGATGCTATAGGGGCTGGGCTAGGGTCCTATTGATGCTACAGGGGCTGGGCAAGGGTCCTATTGCTGCTACAGGGGCGGGGCAAGGGTCCTATTGATGCTACAGGGGGCTGGGCAAGGGTCCTATTGCTGCAACAGGGGGCTGGGCAAGGGTCCTATTGCTGCTACAGGGGCTGGGAAAGGGTCCTATTGCTGCTATAGGGGCTGGGCAAGGGTCCTATTGCTGCAACAGGGGGCTGGGCAAGGGTCCTATTGCTGCAACAGGGGCTGGGCAAGGGTCCTATTGCTGCAACAGGGGGCTGTGCAAGGGTCCTATTGCTGTTACAGGGGCTGGGCTAGGGTCCTATTGATGCTACAGGGGCTGGGCAAGGGTCCTATTGATGCTACAGGGGCTGGGCAAGGGTCCTATTGCTGCAACAGGGGGTTGGGCAAGGGTCCTATTGCTGCTACAGGGGGCTGGGCTAGGGTCCTATTGATGCTACATGGGGCTGGGCAAGGGCCCTATTGATGCTATAGGGGGCTGGGTTAGGGTCCAGTGGGGAGGTGTGGCCCTATTTCTTACCTGATGATCTGTCTCCACAGATGGCACATACGTGTTTGGACATGCCTCCAGGACTGGTGCAGTTGTAGTTGATGTCCCCGAGATTCTGGAGACCCGGAGGAGGCTTGATGTCCTCCGGACTACTGACACTGTTCATCTGGAGCGAGGGAGGAAAGAGGAGGAGGAGCAGTGGGAGTAAGAGATGGATGGGAGAGGGGGGGTATAGAGAGTAGAGTGGAGGAGAAGTTAGGAAAACGTGAGTGAGTGAGTCGGTCCTGTCTCTCTTTTATGTCTCTAAAATCGTCCCCCTCTCCCTCTCTCCCTCTCTTCCTCTCTCCCCCTCTTTCTCTCTTCCTCCGTTCTCCACCCACATGTGTGGTATGAAAGTGGCTGAGGCAGCGATCACATGACTGATCAAAGAGAGTGTCTGTGTTTCCTCTGTGAGTTTAGTCATGCAAGCTTCTAATGTTTGTTGACAGGGGTGGTTGACTGTGTGAGCTGTGTGGGAGGAGAGCTGAGCTTGTCACGTTCACCAAGCTGCACTTCTCCCTTTTCACCAGCAGAGAGAAGCGTAGGGTCACGTCAGCTTTAGGCCAGGCACGGGATTTTATGGGTTCAATATACACTGCTCAAAAAAATAAAGGGAACACTTAAACAACACAATGTAACTCCAAGTCAATCACACTTCTGTGAAATCAAACTGTCCACTTAGGAAGCAACACTGATTGACAATAAATTTCACATGCTGTTGTGCAAATGGAATAGACAAAAGGTGGAAATTATAGGCAATTAGCAAGACACCCCCCAAAACAGGAGTGATTCTGCAGGTGGTGACCACAGACCACTTCTCAGTTCCTATGCTTCCTGGCTGATGTTTTGGTCACTTTTGAATGCTGGCGGTGCTCTCACTCTAGTGGTAGCATGAGACGGAGTCTACAACCCACACAAGTGGCTCAGGTAGTGCAGTTCATCCAGGATGGCACATCAATGCGAACTGTGGCAAAAAGGTTTGCTGTGTCTGTCAGCGTAGTGTCCAGAGCATGCAGGCGCTACCAGGAGACAGGCCAGTACATCAGGAGACGTGGAGGAGGCCGTAGGAGGGCAACAACCCAGCAGCAGGACCGGTACCTCCGCCTTAGTGCAAGGAGGTGCACTGCCAGAGGCCTGCAAAATGACCCCCAGCAGGCCACAACACATTGTGTTGTTTAAGTGTTCCCTTTATTTTATTGAGCAGTGTATTAGTTTGTCAAAACAGTTCAGTGTAAATGCTGATTAGAAGGAAATATATTCTGGTTATAGCAACTTGTGTTATAAATCTTTTCCCAGAGAGTTTTCTGAACAAACGTTGTCAAAATGATATTTTTATGGGGCTCCTTATCGTCTTTCTGCACTTTGCACCTCTTGCCTCCTGTCGACCACTGAGTTGGCCCAGATACGATAACATGTGGTATGGAAATGTGTGCATGTATGTGAGTGAGCATGTGCTTGGGCTGGTGTGTGCATGCGCGTGTCTGTGTGTGTCCCCGACAGTCACAGACAAAGGCAGTCAACACTCGTGACCTACATATTGTGAGTATTTGATGGCTTGCATATAGGACATCCTTTACAGGGACTGCAGACATTTCCTATAGTTGATTTATGACAGCACTCTGCTGTCTGTTTCATAATGGCCGTCTGAACTAAGGCTTTGACTTTACAGGAGACAACTGCAGGAGAGGCCTTTCTCTCTCTCTTTCTCTTTATCTCTCTCTCTCTTTCTCACTCCCACTCTCTCCCCCCCTCTCTCTCTCTCTCCATCTCTCTCTCCCTCCCCCTCTCTCTCTTTCTCCCTCCCCCTCTCTCCCTCCCCCCCTCTCTCCCTCCCTCTCTCTCTCTCTCTGTCCCCCTCTCTTTCTCTCTCTCCCTCCCCCTCTCTCTCCCTCTCTCCGTCCCCCTCTCTTTATCTCTCTCTTTCTCTTTATCTCTCTCTCCCCCCTCTCTCTCTCCATCTCTCTCCCTCCCCCTCTCTCTCTTTCTCCCTCCCCCTCTCTCTCTCTCTCCCTCCCCCTCTCACTCTCCCTCCCCCTCTCTCTCTCCATCCCCCTCTCTTTCTCTCTCTCTCTCCCCCTCTCTCTCCCTCCCCCTCTCTCTCTCTCTCCCTCTCCCTCCCTCTCTCTCTCCCCCCCCCCTCTCTCTCCCCCCCTCTCTCTCTCTCTCGCTCCCCCTCTCTCCCCCCTCTCTCTCTCCCTCCCCCCTTCTCTCTCTCTCTCTCTCTCTCCCTCTATCTCCATCTCTCTATCTTTTTTCAGTTGGCCTAGAGTCAGTTGGTGTAAAGTACTTCAGTAAAAATACTTGAAAGTAGTACTTAAGTCGTTTTTTTGGGGTATCTGTACTTTATTTTACTATTTATATTTACTATTTATTTTATTTTTGACAACTTTTACTTTTGCTTCACTACATTCCTAAAGAAAATATTGTACTTTTTACATTTTCCCTGACACACAAAAGTACTCGTTACATTTTGAATGCTTAGCAGGACAGGAAAATGGTCAAATTCCCACACTTATCAAGATAACATCCCTGGTCATCCCTACTGCCTCTGATCTGGCAGACTCACTAAACACAAATGCTTCATTTGTAAATTATGCCTGGCTATCCGTAAATTTAAAAAACAAGAAAATGGTGCTGTCTGGTTTACTTAATATAAGGTATTTGAAATAATGTATTCATTTACTTTTGATACTTAAGTATATTTAAAACCAAATACTTTTAGACTTATACTCAACTAGTATTTTCCTGGGTGTCTTTCACTTTAACTTTTCTATTTAAGTATCTTTACTTTTACTACAGTATAACATTTGGGTATATATATATATAGGGTTCAGACATGCTTTACAACTATGACTACTAGCTATAAACTATTACTACAAGCTATAAACTATTACTACAAGCTATAAACTATTACTACTAGCTATAAACTATTACTTCAAGTTATAAACTATTTGTAACGGCAGCCTTCCTCCTCTTCGTCTGAAGAGGAGGTGTAGCAGGGATCGGACCAAGACGCAGAGTAGCTCGTGTTCAACATGTTTTTAATAAACAAGACGAAACTGTGAACACTTACAAATTAACAAACGTGGCAAACCGAAACAGCCCTATCTGGTGCAGAGAAAACCCAGAGACAGGAAACAACCACCCACAAAATCCCAACACAAAACAAGCCACCTATATATGATTCCCAATCAGAGACAACACAAAACATCTGCCTCTGATTGAGAACCATATTAGGCCAAACATAGAAACAGACAAACTAGACACACAACATAGAATGCCCACCCAGCTCAGGACGTGAGCTGGGTGGGCATTCTATGTTGTGTGTCTAGTTTGTCTGTTTCTATGCCAACACTAAAACAAGCACAACACACAAGAACTGGTCAGAACGTGACACTATTACTACAAGCTATTAACTATTACTACTAGCTATAAACTATTACTACAAGCTATAAACTATTACTACAAGCTATAAACTATTACTACAAGCTATAAACTATTACTACAAGCTATAAACTATTACTACAAGCTATAAACTATAACTACAAGCTATAAACTATTACTACTAGCTATAAACTATTACTATTACTATTAGCTATAAACTATTACTACAAGCTATAAACTATTACTACTAGCTATAAACTATTACTATTACTATTAGCTATAAACTATTACTACAAGCTATAAACTATTACTACAAGCTATAAACTATTACTACTAGCTATAAACTATTACTATTACTATTAGCTATAAACTATTACTACAAGCTATAAACTATAACTACAAGCTATAAACTATTACTACAAGCTATAAACTATAACTACAAGCTATAAACTATTACTACAAGCTATAAACTATAACTACAAGCTATAAACTATTACTACAAGCTATAAACTATTACTACAAGCTATAAACTATTACTATTACTATTAGCTATAAACTTTTACTACAAGCTATAAACTATTACTACTAGCTATAAACTATTACTACTAGCTATAAACTATTACTACTCGCTATAAACTATTACTACTAGCTATAAACTATTACTACTCGCTATAAACTATTACTACTAGCTATAAACTATTACTACAAGCTATAAACTATTACTACTAGCTATAAACTATTACTACAAGCTATAAACTATTACTACTCGCTATAAACTATTACTACAAGCTATAAACTATTACTACTAGCTATAAACTATTACTACTAGCTATAAACTATTACTACAAGCTATAAACTATTACTACTCGCTATAAACTATTACTACTCGCTATAAACTATTACTACTAGCTATAAACTATTACTACAAGCTATAAACTATTACTACTAGCTATAAACTATTACTACAAGCTATAAACTATTACTACAAGCTATAAACTATTACTACTCGCTATAAACTATTACTACAAGCTATAAACTATTACTACTAGCTATAAACTATTACTACTAGCTATAAACTATTACTACAAGCTATAAACTATTACTACTAGCTATAAACTATTACTACTAGCTATAAACTATTACTACAAGCTATAAACTATTACTACAAGCTATAAACTATTACTATTAGCTATAAACTATTACTATTAGCTATAAACTATTACTACTAGCTATAAACTATTACTACTAGCTATAAACTATTACTACTAGCTATAAACTATTACTACTAGCTATAAACTATTACTACTAGCTATAAACTATTACTACTCGCTATAAACTATTACTACTCGCTATAAACTATTACTACTAGCTATAAACTATTACTACTAGCTATAAACTATTACTACAAGCTGTAAACTATTACTACTAGCTATAAACTATTACTATTAGCTATAAACTATTACTACTAGCTATAAACTATTACTACTAGCTATAAACTATTACTACTAGCTATAAACTATTACTACTAGCTATAAACTATTACTACTCGCTATAAACTATTACTACTCGCTATAAACTATTACTACTAGCTATAAACTATTACTACTAGCTATAAACTATTACTACTAGCTATAAACTATTACTCGCTATAAACTATTACTACAAGCTATAAACTATTACTACTAGCTATAAACTATTACTATTAGCTATAAACTATTACTACTAGCTATAAACTATTACTACTAGCTATAAACTAACTGCCATTGTTGTCAGCGTTCTACAGACGCCGCAGCATATTGGACATCTGACTGATGGTCAATGCCAAGTCTTTCTGAAAGGGGGCTAGTGACTGTTTCATCAACATGACACTATATTGGCCTTGAAATACGATGACATTGCTAAAGTAGACAAATTATTAGTAGAAAACAACTTGGCCATCATTCTGATGTCATCGAGGTTACTTTAGATATAAATGGCAATGTTGTCATGAGCTAGCAGAGTTTGTCAGATATAGGACAGACACTACAACCCCCCCCCCCCCCCCCCCCCTCAAGGCTTAGACATAATCTCCATCAGCACCTATTGAGACCGCATTGAGTAAAATGCTCAGTTGGGCATCAGTCCTAAAAAAAAAAAAAAACATTATTGTGAGGAAACATGCAACTCATGAATAGCTTTCGCTGTCAAACGACAACTGAGTTGGGTGCACCATCCTGAATGGAGAAACAAATGCATCCATCCATAGCTCACAGTCAGTCTCCCTCAGGCCCAGATCCATCCTATCACTGTAGTAGAGGATATCGTCCTCTCCTCTAGCATACACTTCTGGCTTTGTGTCCCCCACCCTCCCCAAAAAACAATGCATTTTTTTTGTGCTATTTTTTTTTGTAAACTCAGGTTCCCCTTATCTAATATTAGGTTTTGGTTGAAGATCTGTTAACATTCAGTATGAAAAATAGCAAAAAATATATAGAAAATCAAAAAAGGGGGCAAATACTTTTCGACGGGACTGTAACTTCCCCTTTCAAATAATCTCTAAGACAAGGCTTGATAATTAGTGGAACAATGGCAGCCATTGGCTTTAGATAGTGAAACATAGCATAAACACAAAAGCACTTACGTATGATCGAGCATTGTCTGACGGGCTGACTTTCAAAACCCTTATCTGCTGTGTAGTTTATATAACAGAGCACTTAAAGAGAATTGCTATAGGATCTTGTAGTTCATTGTGTGAGACGGTAAGATAGCAACCGTATGGTGGGTATCGTTGCTTATTGTTGATGTCAGTGAAGCTTATCCATTGTTGTGAATGATCCTGTAATAACCTAGATGGGAGGATGAAAGCTCAGCGGAGAGGGAGAAAACTGGGAGAGATGGTCTTTCTTTGGCAATTACTGCTATAATCCATTCAAGGGCTGATGCTAACACCGAGAAGGCACACACACACACACACACACACACACACACAGACAGACACTGCGTCCCACTTGGATAGTCTGCCCAGCCTGTTTGACCTACAACAAGCCACTAAGAGCTGACCTTTAGGCGAAAGGTCAAGCAGAGGGCAGAGGAGAGGTGGTGGATTACAGTAATGTCGTGTCCTGGCCAGAGATTGGATACGGCTAACCTTCACACTGAGTATCCAAAAGGCATGTAAAAACCACTCACTTAGAAAGCAAAATGACTGTCCTTGATTCAGTCCTTGAGCGGAATATAGTGCATACATGCAGTACACATTGAATGAACATCTGGCCACCAACTGAAGGAATCTACTGTAATACCCACCATATTGAAGTAAAATTGGGAGTCACGCGATGACATGACGTGCGGTCCTCCCACTATCTCGGGAAACCATGCAGTTTATTAGGCTACTGATGATCATTTATGATGAACTTCACAGGGAGGTGAAAGTGCACGGTGATGAACTTCACAGGGTGGTGAAAGTGCACGGTGATGAACTTCACAGGGTGGTGAAAGTGCACGGTGATGAACTTCACAGGGTGGTGAAAGTGCACGGTGATGAACTTCACAGGGTGGTGAAAGTGCACGGTGATGAACTTCACAGGGTGGTGAAAGTGCACGGTGATGAATTTCACAGGGTGGTGAAAGTGCACGGTGATGAACTTCACAGGGTGGTGAAAGTGCACGGTGATGAACTTCACAGGGTGGTGAAAGCGCACGGTGATGAACTTCACAGGGTGGTGAAAGTGCACGGTGATGAACTTCACAGGGTGGTGAAAGTGCACGGTGATGAACTTCACAGGGTGGTGAAAGTGCACGGTGATGAATTTCACAGGGTGGTGAAAGTGCACGGTGATGAACTTCACAGGGTGGTGAAAGTGCACGGTGATGAACTTCACAGGGAGGTGAAAGTGCACGGTGATGAACTTCACAGGGTGGTGAAAGTGCACGGTGATGAACTTCACAGGGTGGTGAAAGTGCACGGTGATGAACTTCACAGGGTGGTGAAAGTGCACGGTGATGAACTTCACAGGGTGGTGAAAGTGCACGGTGAGGAACTTGATGGTCCTTTCCAATAAATATCGAGGGTCTTATTCTGGTGACATGATGATCGATGCTTGACGGTAGTTTGACAAATAAAAACATTCTCGCTCTTATCTATAATAATCTCATCATGTAGACTAGCCTACCCACACTGCATCTGTGAGCCGTTGGCTAGAGGGCTCATGCCAAGACCAGAGTAGGCACATTTGCTATTTAATAAAAAATGTTTGTTTTTTTGTGACAAAACTATCAGTAAGAGTTGAAAATGTGATGGAAACACATTGAATATTAAATTTTTATTCAGTACATGAAAACTTAAGAGGAAAAGTACATTTTGTGTGCACGACGTCATCACACACTGATTCTTTTCTGCAACAAGTCAGTTTGTGGCACCACGTGGTGGGAAGCATATGCATATTTTCTTTATGCATATATTTTTTTTATTCGCATGTAAATTGTTCGCCAATTGGATGGAATTCTAGCTATTGAGATAAAAATCTATTGTTCTGGATGATCGTAGTCAGTAACATTAGATATTTTCAGATCTCACAAGTTGAGTTAAGCTAAGTGGCACACACCTCTCTCATCTGTGGACTGTGGAGCGATCCGAAGTTGATGCCTGGCGTGGAGGGCAAACCCAGGGAGGACGTGATGACGGAGTAGGGCGACGCCAGGCCATTCATGGGCGCGCCCAGGGTGATCATTGGGGATGGAAGGGTCCTGGAGGCGCTGATGACGGAGGGGTGCCCCACCATGCCACCCATTGGAGGGCCATGGGAGGGCATGCTCATCGGCCCTTGGGAATCTGTGGGGAGTCAAAGAGACAGGATTAGAGACAGACAGACAGAGCTGAGTCTGGACTGGAACAGTTCTCCATATCAGACACATCACATGCTGTAGAACCACAGCTGTTTGGCTGCTAATCCTGCTTCTGTATGCCAGAGAAGAGATGTTGTGCAACTTCCTCTTTAGCCAGAAAACTACAGCCCCCACCCCTCTCCTTCTGTAATGGACTACAGCCCCCACTCATCTCCTTCTGTAATGGACTACAGCCCCCACTCCTCTCCTTCTGTAATGGACACTCCTCTCCTTCTGCCCCCACTCCTCTTCTTCTTTAATGGACTACAGCCCCCACCCCTCTCCTGTAATGGACTACAGCCCCCACTCCTCTCCTTCTGTAATGGACTACAGCCCCCACTCCTCTCCTTCTGTACTGGACTACAGCCCCCACTCCTCTCCTTCTTTAATGGACTACAGCCCCCACTCCTCTCCTTCTGTAATGGACTACAGCCCCCACTCCTCTCCTTCTGTAATGGACTACAGCCCCCACTCCTCTCCTTCTGTAATGGACTACAGCCCCCACCCCTCTCCTGTAATGGACTACAGCCCCTACCCCTCTCCTTCTGTAATGGACTACAGCCCCCACCACTCTCCTTCTGTAATGGACTACAGCCCCCACCCCTCTCCTTCTGTAATGGACTACAGCCCCCACTCCTCTCCTTCTGTAATGGACTACAGACCCCACCCCTCTCAAAATGCGTTTTTTGGGGGGCAGAAATGCCTTCTGGAACATGTGAACTTTCATGTGCTTTAATAACAAACTTGTATGCCATCTGTAAATACGAATAAAACTTTAAATTATGAGCCTAGCTGGTTTAGCCACCCACGGAAAAAATCAGGAACCTTCCCGCTAGCCATGATTGGCTGAGATAATGGGTGGGCTAGACGAGAGATGAGTTCTGATTGGTCTGCCATGTAGCATGCTTTTGTCTATAACATAAACGGCACAGTATGTGTAAGATAATCTTTGCTACCGCGGCTTTTTGAAAGATACTGTGTAACGTTAGGCCATGGATAACTGCACAAGTGTTGCTACTGCTCTCAACAACATTGCTGCACAACATTTAGCAGGTGCTATCGATAAAGATCGGTGAGAAAAAGTTGTGATGGACTACTTTCTGAAAACGGTCCGTTTGGACTGGAGTGACTTGACATTACAACGGGCCAAACAGGCGGTAGCTAGCTACAAAACCAAATGGAAGAGACACGCTGCCGTGAAGCGTTCATCAATGTACACAGGTAAGAGTCTAGCTACATTTTTAGATATTATACATTTCTAATTTGGTCAGAAAGTCATTTTCATTGCAAGTTAAAGCGTACTGTTTACTAGCTAACGAAAATTAGCTTGCTGGCTCACGTTACGTGTATGATCTGTGTAGTAATATTATTTGTATCTCAGAAAACTATTTGCATTGCTAGTTATCGCCTAATGTTAGCTAGCTAGCTAACATTGAACATAGTTGGTTAGCTTAAGCTACCTGCAGATTCATACTTTAGCATTTCATGCATGGTGGCCTGCTATGACAATCAGTGTGTACTGTAGCTATGGTTTGGGTTTATGGTTCATTGTTTAGCTAGCTAGCTACATGTCTAAACAAAATACTCCACTTCGCAAGGGAATGATTATGATGGTGATTATGGCCATCTACTCTATTTCATGAACATCTCTAGACAATAGAGACTCATCCACTGAGCTAGATGTAGCTGGGGGTCATAGCATTTCATTCACATGACCCATCAATTAAGACAAGTGTGTCTGGGTAAGAATCATCTAATAATTATAAAATATTTATATAATATTTGTATCTGTACACTTTCAAAGTCAGATTAGGATATACGCCAAGGACTAGATAAAGCCTATTTTTACATGGAGTTTTTTCCATATTGTAGGCTACTACTTTCACCACTTTTTAGTCTTGAAATCTTTGGTTGTTTACTACACTACCTTACTCACTCTGTTTAGCACATGGCCTCACATGTGACTCCTTAACCTGTTGAGGATGGGGGCGCTGTTGTGACTATTTATGCTAATCGTGTAATTTTTGAAACGGCTTCCCACAAAGTTCTTGATCGTACAATATGCATATTATTATTATTATTGGATAGAAAACAGTCTATAGTTTCTATAGGAGTTGAAATTTTGTCTCTAAGTGGAACAGAGCCCATTCTACAGCAATTTCCCTGACATGGAGTCAGATTTCAGAAATTTTGGCCACTGTTCTGGAGTCAGTTAAAAGGGCACTGTTATTGCTATGACTATACGGACACCGCTTACGTCTTCCCCTGGATGCCTTTACGTGATGACGATTTGAATGGGGTCAATTGCGCGTTCACAGGCACTATAAATTAAAAAACCCTGTAGCTAGCAAGTCTTTTCTTGGTGCGTAACGCGCGTGGAGGACACCGACCCGCTCCTGTTCCAAGCGTTAGTGTTGGGAGTAATCTTTCTCCGGTCATGTTAAGACTCGTTATAGGAGTTAAAAACATCATAAGGTAGTTAATTTAAAGCGTTTTATAGCAATTTATATCCGTTTAGTGCGATTTTGGGACATTTATTTCTGAAACGCTGTAAATTGCTGGGCACGCTTCCAGTTCATCCCGAACGCAGTTGGCATTTCCACATGGCAAGAGGACAGCTTTCCACCAAAAGACGATTGGACCCAAGAAAGGATCCTTTGCCCAAGATACTGATGGAAGAACAGCTCAAAGTAGGACATTTTTATTATGATAAATCGTGTTTCTGTCGAAAAATGTTAGTGGCTTAGGACGCCATGTTTTTTGACGTAGCTTCGCTTGGCGCAAACTGTATTGAAAAGTAAGGATAATTTAAAAAATGTAATTCCGCGATTGTATTAAGAATTAAATTGTCTATCAATCCCTGTCCACCCTATATTTTTTAGTCACGTTTATGAGTATTTATGTATAAGAGTAGATCACTGTCTAAGTGGCGCATGGACATTTTCTGACCAGCTGAGCTACATTTCACATTGTCTAACCATGATTTTGGTGGCTAAATATAAACATTTTCGATCAAACTCTATATGGATTGTGTAATATGATGTTACAGGAGTGTCATCTGAAGAATTCTGAGAAGGTTAGTGAAAAAATTAATATATTTTGGCGATGTTGACTTTTATCGCTCACTTTGGCTAGAATCAATGCTGGGCTGCTATGTGCTATGTGCTATGCTAATATAACGATTTATTGTGTTTTCGCTGTAAGACACTTAGAAAATCTGAAATATTGTCTGTATTCACAGGATCTGTGTCTTTCGATTCGTGTATGCTGTGTATTTTTACGAAATGTTTGATGATTAGTAAGTAGGTAAACACGTTGCTCTAAGTAGTTTTTCTATTCCATTTGTGACGGTGGGTGCAATTGTAACCTATGCCATCTACCTGAAATATGCACTTTTTTCTAAAAAAACCTATCCCATACCATAAATATGTTATCAGACTGTCATCTGATGAGTTTTTTTCTTGGTTAGGGGCTATAAATATCTTAGTTTAGCCGAATTGGTGATAGCTACTGGTGTTGGTGGACAAATAAAAGATGGTGGATTATGCTAATGTGTTTTTAGGTAATAGATGTACATCTTTACATATTGTGTCTTCCCTGTAAAACATTTTAAAAATCGGACATGTTGACTGGATTCACAAGATCTGTGTCTTTCATTAGCTGTATTGGACTTTAATGTGTGAAAGTTAAATATTTAAAAAAAATTTTTTTTTTGAATTTCGCGGCACTGGTTTTTCAGTGGGGGTGGGGGGGGAGTGCCGCTAGCGGCACTCTCATCCTAGACAGGTTAAAGAGATGGGTGAGGCTGAGGCTTAAGAGGGTGTTAACGATGCTGAATAGGTGCAGACAAAGAAGACAAAGAAGAGTTCTCCAGTAGGTGTACCAACACATTCAAAGGCACTTTTCTCAAAAGTGGGGTTACAAGTTTATCAACTTTAAAAGCAGAATGACTTTCCCATTGTTCCTCAACTGTAGTGACTGATATACCATTTTCTAGCTCTGAGTGTCTACTTTTATCCAATGTAAAAAAAATATATATATATATTTCAAATGATGCTACATAAGACCGAAATGAGGCAGTCGGTCATATATGCAGTTAACTTCAGCGGCTCTCAATGGCCCCTGTGGCCCAAAACTAGCCAACTATCTCCCCAGTCTTGGGAAGATAAAATAGCTGTCTATCTTTGAGCAGCAGGGACTTCCTGAGCAGTATACAACAAGCATAGCCAGTCTACCCCGACCCAGTACAAAACTATCACTTCTCATTTGACACACAGTCAGCTGGTGAGATTCCTAAAAGAAAGGGGTGGCCGAGGTTAGCATGCTCTGAGGGGGAGAATGCTGTTTGTGTGTGTGTGTGTGTGTGTGTGTGTGTGTGTGTGTGTGTGTGTGTGTGTGTGTGTGTGTGTGTGTGTGTGTGTGTGTGTGTGTGTGTGTGTGTGTGGGGCAAGAAGCCAGCATGGCCACCAGAGGATGCGTAAATGGAAAGGCCTGTGGTGGTTAACGGGGCTATCCTTGCCTGACCTGACCCAACTCCACCGTCTGTCCCACGCAAACGATATTCTATGTAAATCACTCCACAGACACTCCAGAATGTATGTTTGTGTACTTCTCACACTCACATTCTTTAAAGGAAGAGCAGAACTTGGGAAAGATCATTGCAGACAGTTCGTATGTTGTAGACGGACTCCAATACACAGTGAAATCAAACAGACAGAGGAGCTCTGTTTACCTTTGACCTCATGCAGTTGCGACTCAAAGGTCACCTGTTGCCAAATCCCTCCCGGCCAAGTTCAAAAGAGATCATATCAGTATCCCAAGGTTACATAGATTATTGGGAGAAAACGCTAGCAGACAGGTACAGTCAGGCTGCTACTGCTTCCCATGAAACTCAGACTGGAAAACCTACACTAGTGTATGGCGGTCTGTAATACATAACATCACAATAACCATAATGCTGAGGTGACCGTACTGTTCAGATCTACATAATTATAAAGTATAACACATGCCGAGCCATAATCAAGTCATTTACACATTTATATTCAAATTATTCTATTACCTCAAAACTGAATGGATACACTTGAGAGGAAAATACAAATGGTCATATTTATTACATTGACTTGATGAGACCCGATAGATGGTGAAAAAGAGATGGTTACATTCAGACAGCTATAGTAAGAACAGACAGAGATGGCTACATTCAGACAGCTATAGTAAGAACAGACAGAGATGGCTACATTCAGACAGCTACAGTAAGAACAGACAGAGATGGCTACATTCAGACAGCTACAGTAAGAACAGACAGAGATGGCTACATTCAGACAGCTACAGTAAGAACAGACAGAGATGGCTACATTCAGACAGATACAGTAAGAACAGACAGAGATGGCTACATTCAGACAGCTACAGTAAGAACAGACAGAGATGGCTACATTCAGACAGATACAGTAAGAACAGACAGAGATGGCTACATTCAGACAGATACAGTAAGAACAGACAGAGATGGCTACATTCAGACAGATACAGTAAGAACAGACAGAGATGGCTACATTCAGAGACAGCTACAGTAAGAACAGACAGAGATGGCTACATTCAGACAGCTACAGTAAGAACAGACAGAGATGGCTACATTCAGAGACAGATACAGTAAGAACAGACAGAGATGGCTACATTCAGAGACAGATACAGTAAGAACAGACAGAGATGGCTACATTCAGAGACAGCTACAGTAAGAACAGACAGAGATGGCTACATTCAGACAGCTACAGTAAGAACAGACAGAGATGGCTACATTCAGACAGCTACAGTAAGAACAGACAGAGATGGCTACATTCAGAGACAGCTACAGTAAGAACAGACAGAGATGGCTACATTCAGAGACAGATACAGTAAGAACAGACAGAGATGGCTACATTCAGACAGCTACAGTAAGAACAGACAGAGATGGCTACATTCAGACAGCTACAGTAAGAACAGACAGAGATGGCTACATTCAGACAGCTACAGTAAGAACAGACAGAGATGGCTACATTCAGAGACAGATACAGTAAGAACAGACAGAGATGGCTACATTCAGAGACAGCTACAGTAAGAACAGACAGAGATGGCTACATTCAGAGAGAGCTACAGTAAGAACAGACAGAGATGGCTACATTCAGAGACAGCTACAGTAAGAACAGACAGAGATGGCTACATTCAGACAGCTACAGTAAGAACAGACAGAGATGGCTACATTCAGAGACAGCTACAGTAAGAACAGACAGAGATGGCTACATTCAGAGACAGCTACAGTAAGAACAGACAGAGATGGCTACATTCAGACAGCTACAGTAAGAACAGACAGAGATGGCTACATTCAGAGACAGATACAGTAAGAACAGACAGAGATGGCTACATTCAGACAGCTACAGTAAGAACAGACAGAGATGGCTACATTCAGAGACAGATACAGTAAGAACAGACAGAGCCCCATCTTTGCTCTCTCATAGCACACAAAAGACCACGCTGGAAGTCAACATAGTATCCCACTGATTTTTTAGAGCGGATAAACCCAAACCACAAACCATTTAAATCTGTGGTAGTTAATTACAGGCTAGTGGACACACACTGTACACTGAGTGTACAAAACCCTAAGAACACCCCCCTTCTCCACTTTAGCCTCAGAACAGCCTTAATTCGTCGGGGAATGGACTCTACAAGGTATCGAAAGCGTTGGCTGGATGTCCTTTGGGTGGTGGACCATTCTTGATACATGGGAAACTGATGAGCATGAAAAGCCCAGCAGCGTTGCAGATCTTGACACAAACCGGTGCGCCTGACACCCACTACCAAACCAAGTTCAGGCACTTCAATCTGTTGTCTTCGCCCGTTCACCCTCTGAATGGCACACAGACACAATCCATGTCTCAGTTGTCTCAAGTCCTAAAAATCCTTCTTTAACCCGTCTCCTCCCCTTCATCTACACTGATTGAAGTGGATTTAACAAGTGACATCAATAAGGGATCATGGCTTTCACCTGGATTCACCTGGTCAGTCTATGTCATGGAAAGAGCAGGTGTTCCTAATGTTTTGTTCCCTCAGTTTAGACTAAGCCCTCCAGTGTGTGGTAATTCAATAAACCAGTGGCCCACTAACTAATAATATCTACGGTCTGGAGATCAGGCTACTGGGAATAGGGGCGTGTGTGTGTGTGTGTGTGTGTGTGTGTGTGTGTGTGTGTGTGTGTGTGTGTGTGTGTGTGTGTGTGTGTGTGTGTGTGTGTGTGTGTGTGTGTGTGTGTGTGTGTGTGTGTGTGTGTGAGAGAGAAAGGGGTCTATCTGTAACAGAATGACACACACTTCAAAATCTATCAGATTATCCCTCCAGAGAAAAGTGTGTCCTCTAACGCATCGATCTGCAGTGTGATTTTACGTGTGTGTTGCATTGTGACAGAGTGATCCAAACCTTAACGCCCACTAAAGCAATCAAGAGAAAAGACTGGGAGAGTCATTAGATACTGCCATGTCATTAAGAAGTGGTTCACCGCCCTGAGACTCTACTGCCAAACAACTCACTAGAACCTGGTTCACCGCCCTGAGACTCTACTGCCAAACAACTCACTAGAACCTGGTTCACCGCCCTGAGACTCTACTGCCAAACAACTCACTAGAACCTGGTTCACCGCCCTGAGACTCTACTGCCAAACAACTCACTAGAACCTGGTTCACCGCCCTGAGACTCTACTGCCAAACAACTCACTAGAACCTGGTTCACCGCCCTGAGACTCTACTGCCAAACAACTCACTAGAACCTGGTTCACCGCCCTGAGACTCTACTGCCAAACAACTCACTAGAACCTGGTTCACCGCCCTGAGACTCTACTGCCAAACAACTCACTAGAACCTGGTTCACCGCCCTGAGACTCTACTGCCAAACAACTCACTAGAACCTGGTTCACCGCCCTGAGACTCTACTGCCAAACAACTCACTAGAACCTGGTTCACCGTCCTGAGACTCTACTGCCAAACAACTCACTAGAACCTGGTTCACCGCCCTGAGACTCTACTGCCAAACAACTCACTAGAACCTGGTTCACCAGCCTGAGACTCTACTGCCAAACAACTCACTAGAACCTGGTTCACCAGCCTGAGACTCTACTAGAGGTCGACCGATTATGATTTTTCAACGCCGATACCGCTACCGATTATTGGAGGACCAAAAAAAGCCGATGCCGATTAATCGGACGATTTATTTATTTATTTGTAATAATGACAATTACAACAATACTCAAAGAAAACTTTTATTTTAACTTAATATAATACATCAATCAAATCAATTTAGCCTCAAATAAATAATGAAACATGTTAAATTTGGTTTAAATAATGCAAAAACAAAGTGTTGGAGAAGAAAGTAAAAGTGCAATATGTGCCATGTAAAAAAGCTCACGTTTAAGTTCCTTGCTCAGAACATGAGTATATATGAAAGCTGGTGGTTCCTTTTAACATGAGTCTTCAATATTCCCAGGTAAGAAGTTTTAGGTTGTAGTTATTATAGGAATTATAGGACTATTTCTCTCTATACCATTTGTATTTCATATAGCTTTGACTAAACTTTGATTTGATATTGGATGTTCTTATAGGCACTATAGTATTGCCAGTGTAATAGTATAGCTTTCGTCCCTCTCCTCGCCCCTACCTGGGCTCGAACCAGGGACACATCGACAACAGCCATTCTCAAAGCGTCGTTACCCATCGCTTCACAAAAGCCGCGGCTCTTGCAGAGCAAGGGGAACAACTACTACAAGGTCTCAGAGCGAGTGATGTCACCGATTGAAACGCTATTAGCGCGCACCCCGCTAACTAGCTAGCCATTTCACATCGGTTACACCAGCCTAATCTCGGGAGTTGATAGGCTTGAAGTCATAAACAGCTCAATGCTTGAAGCACAGCGAAGAGCTGCTGGCAAATGCACGAAAGTGCTGTTTGAATGAATGCTTACGAGCCTGCTGCTGGCTACCACCGCTCAGTCAGACTGCTCTATCAAATATCAAATCATAGACTTAATTATAACATAATAACACACAGAAATACGAGCCTTAGGTCATTAATATGGTCAAATCCGGAAACTATCATCTCGAAAACAAAACGTTTATTCTTTCAGTGAAATACGGAACCGTTCCGTATTTTATCTAACGGGTGGCATCCCTAAGTCTAAATATTGCTGTTACATTGTACACAACCTTCAATGTTATGTCATAATTCTGTACAATTCTGGCAAATTAATTACGGTCTTTGTTAGGAAGAAATGGTCTTCACACAGTTCGCAACGAGCCAGGCGGCCCAAACTGCTGCATATACCCTGACTCTGCTTGCACGGAACGCAAGAGAAGTGACACAACTTCCCTAGTTAAAAGAAATTCATGTTATCAGCAATATTAACTAAATATGCAGGTTTAAAAATATATACTTGTATTGATTTTAAAGAAAGGTATTGATGTTTATGTTTAGGTACACCTTGGTGCAAAGACAGTGCTTTTTTCGCGAATGCGCTTGTTAAATCATCACCCGTTTGGCGAAGTAGGCTGTGATTCAATGAGAAATGAACAGGCACCGCATTGATTATATGCAACGCAGGACACGCTAGATAAACTAGTAATATCATCAACCATGTGTAGTTAACTAGTGATTATGTTAAGATTTATTGTTTTTTACAAAATAAATTTAATGCTAGCTAGCACCTTACCTTGGCTTCTTGCTGCACTCGCGTAACAGGTAGTCAGCCTGCCACGCAGTCTCCTCGCGGAGTGAAATGTAATCGGCCACAATCGGTGTCCAAAAATGCTGATTACCGATTGTTATGAAAACTGGAAATTGGCCCTAATTAATCGGCCATTACGATTAATCGGTCGACCTCTAGACTCTACTGCCAAACAACTCACTAGAACCTCGTTCACCGCCCTGAGACTCGACTGCCAAACAACTCACTGGAACCTGGTTCAACGCCCTGAGACTCGACTGCCAAACAACTCACTAGAACCTGGTTCACCGGACTGAGACTCTACTGCCAAACAACTCACTGGAACCTGGTTCACCGCCCTGATACTCTACTGCCAAACAACTCACTGGAACCTGGTTTACCGCCCTGAGACTCTACTGCCAAACAACTCACTGGAACCTGGTTCACCGACCTGAGACCCGACAGGCCAGCTGTCAAGAAGGTAAGAGGCCACGGGAACAGGGGGGAGGTAACGGACGAGGGGGAGGGCAGAGGGGAGGGGGTATTGTCTCCAGCACAGCTTCCCTCCCTACACTCGGGAGAGACACTTAAGTGTTTTAGTACTATATCTCTTGACACAATGATGAAAATAATCATGGCCTCCAAACCTTCAAGCTGCATACTGGATCCTATTCCAACTAAACTACTGAAAGAGCTGCTTAATGTGCTTGGCCCTCCTATGTTGAACATAATAAATGGCTCTCTATCCACCGGATGTGTACCAAACTCACTAAAAGTGGCAGTAATAAAGCCTCTCTTGAAAAAGCCAAACCTTGACCCGGAAAATATAAAAAACTATCGGCCTATATCGAATCTTCCATTCCTCTCAATTTTTTTTGAAAAAGCTGTTGCGCAGCAACTCACTGCCTTTCTGAAGACAAACAATGTATACGAAATGCTTCAGTCTGGTTTTAGACCCCATCATAGCACTGAGACTGCACTTGTGAAGGTGGTAAATGACCTTTTAATATCGTCAGACCGAGGCTCTGCATCTGTCCTCGTGCTACTAGACCTTAGTGCTGCCTTTGACACCAACGATCACCACATTCTTTTGGAGAGACTGGAAACCCAAATTGGTCTACACGGACAAGTTCTGGCCTGGTTTACATCTTATCTGTCGGAAAGATATCAGTTTGTCTCTGTGAATGGTTTGTTCCAGTTTCAACTGTTCTGTGTGAAGACTATTTCTTCCTAACAAAGACAGCCAACTTCGCCAAACGGGGGATGATTTAACAAAAGCGCATTTGCGAAAAAAAGCTAAATCGTTGCACGACTGTACCTAACCATAAACATCAATGCCTTTCTTAAAATCAATACACAGAAGTCTATATGTTTAAACCTGCATATTTAGCTAAAAGAAATCCAGGTTAGCAGGCAATATTAACCAGGTGAAATTGTGTCACTTCTCTTGCGTTCATTCCATGCAGAGTCAGGGTAAATGCAACGGTTTGGGCCGCCTGGCTCGTTGCGAACTAATTTGCCAGAATTTTACGTAATTATGACATAACATTGAAGGTTGTGCAATGTAACAGGAATATTTAGACTTATGGATGCCACCCGTTAGATAAAATACGGAACGGTTCCGTATTTCACTGAAAGAATAAACGTTTTGTTTTCGAGATGATAGTTTCCGGATTCGACCATATTAATGACCTAAGGCTCGTATTTCTGTGTGTTATTATGTTATAATTAAGTCTATGATTTGATAGAGCAGACTGACTGCGCGGTGGTAGCCAGCAGCAGGCTCGTAAGCATTCATTCAAACAGCACTTTCGTGCGTTTTGCCAGCAGTTCTTCGCAATGCTTCAAGCATTGAACTGTTTATGACTTCAAGCCTATACCCTCCTGAGATGAGGCTGGTGTAACCGATGTGAAATGGCTAGCTAGTTAGCGGGGTGAGCGCTAATAGCGTTTCAAAGTCACTCGCTCTGAGACTTGGAGTGGTTGTTCCCCTTGCTCTGCATGGGTAACGCTGCTTCGAGGGTGGCTGTTGTCGATGTGTCCCTGGTTCGAGCCCAGGTAGGAGCCCAGTATAGGAAGCTATACTGTTACACTGGCAATACTATAGTGCCTATAAGAACATCCAATAGTCAAAGGTATATGAAATACAAATCGTATAGAGAGAAATAGTCCTATAATTCCTATAATAACTACAACCTAAAACTTCTTACCTGGGAATATTGAAGACTCATGTTAAAAGGAACCACCAGCTTTCATATGTTCTCATGTTCCGAGCAAGGAACTTAAACGTTAGCTTGCTTACATGGCACATATTGCACTTTTACTTTCTTCTCCAACACTTTGTTTTTGCATTATTTAAACCAAATTGAACATGTTTCATTATTTATTTGAGGCTAAATTGATTTGATTGATGTATTATATTAAGTTAAAATAACTGTTCATTCAGTATTGTTGTAATTGTCATTATTATAAATACATTTTAAAAATCGCCCGATTAATCGGTATCTGCTTTTTTTGGTCCTCCAATAATCGGTATCGGTATTGGCGTTGAAAAATCATAATTGGTCGACCTCTACTAACAATACACATGCTTCTGGTGGGTTTCTAGATGAGTTCCAAATTCCAAGTTCCCAGTTTCTCTCAATAAATCTTAGCAGAATTTCCTGTATGAGCTCAGAGACCAAATGGTTTTTACAACATAATAATACAGAAAAACACAGCCTTATCAGCAAGGTCGCAAAGATTCACTTTGAAATTTGACGTCCCGAGGATGTTGGGAGATGCCTTCATAAAACCCGCCACTAGAGGCAACGATGAGCCGTTATTACAATCAAGTAAGCTTGGGTCTTGCTAGGGCGTTGTGGATGGTGATGGCGGATGGGTGTAAGCCGCAAGCTCTGGCTCCAAGAGTCACGTGTTCAATCCCAGGAAGTGGACAAAACGTCTGAATCTGAGGTCAAAACCATGAGATCTTGTTGGGACTATGCCTTTCTTTCTTTCTTTCAGCCAAGTCTGAACACACAATACAGATGGACCAGAACTGGAGAGAATGAACCTTGTTGACCCCTAAACTCTGTCCTGTATTAAACTCTCACTAACTCACACTGTGAAAAGTTAACTCTTCTCCCTCTCACTTTCTGTTGTTCTCTCTTTCTCTGTCATGAACAGAGATTTATTTCCCCCAACGCAGATACTTTCAATCTAAAAGGGGAAGTACGCAAATCCCCTCATAAATCAATGGACAACAAAATCCCACTGGACACAAACTGGCTGAATCAATGTTGTTTTGACGTAATTTGTCAACATATTGTGACGTGGAATCTTATCTACGTGGAAAATACATACATTCAATTTGAAAAAAAGTCCTAAACTGTTGTTTTGAGAGTGACATTTCATCCACAGGATTATGGTATCATTGTAAAAAATGTTCAACAGACAAACCTTGTATAAAATATGTCAAATGTGTACCTTTGAAACAACGTGTGATCAACGTTACTGTATACCCACTATCAGAAAAAAACCAATAGGCTGGGCAGCACCTCCTACTGGAGAGTTGATCTATCTACAGCTACCCTTAGGTCTCCTATCGAGGCTGGGCAGCACCTCCTACTGGAGAGTTGATCTATCTACAGCTACCCTTAGGTCTCCTATCGAGGCTGGGCAGCACCTCCTACTGGAGAAATGATCTATCTACAGCTACCTTTAGGTCTCCTATCGAGGCTGGGCAGCACCTCCTACTGGAGAAATTATCTATCTACAGCTACCCTTAGGTCTCCTATCGAGGCTGGGCAGCACCTCCTACTGGAGAGTTGATGTATCTACAGCTACCTTTAGGTCTCCTATCGAGACTGGGCAGCACCTCCTACTGGAGAGTTGATCTATCTACAGCTACCTTTAGGTCTCCTATCGAGACTGGGCAGCACCTCCTACTGGAGAGTTGATCTATCTACAGCTACCTTTAGGTCTCCTATCGAGGCTGGGCAGCACCTCCTACTGGAGAGTTGATCTATCTACAGCTACCTTTAGGTCTCCTATCGAGGCTGGGCAGCACCTCCTACTGGAGAGTTGATCTATCTACAGCTACCCTTAGGTCTCCTATCGAGGCTGGGCAGCACCTCCTACTGGAGAAATGATCTATCTACAGCTACCCTTAGGTCTCCTATCGAGGCTGGGCAGCACCTCCTACTGGAGAGTTTATCTATCTACAGCTACCCTTAGGTCTCCTATCGAGGCTGGGCAGCACCTCCTACTGGAGAGTTGATTTTTCTACAATTATTAATTTGGTCTCACATCCAGGGTTTTAACAAAGCCCAGCCCTGATTAGCTTTGATATTTGTCACTGACTAATACCAATGTGCTCTCATGATAATCATTATTGAAAGATATCTTAATAACTAAATATATTTGCAAAGTCATTCCAAAAGGTAGGTTTAAGAGACCAAATGAAATATAACCATACTCTCTATAAGTCATATAGCATCAATGAGACTATTTAGGACTATATAGCGTTTGCAAAGTCATCAACAGCTATTGTTTCAATTCAACCCAAGGTTGAACTAAAATAGACAGGCAGGTAGCCTAGGAGTTAAGAGCGTTGGAATAGTAACTGAAAGGTTGCTGGTTCAAATCCCTGAGCTGACTAGGTGAAAAATCTGTCAATAGAGAGCAAGGCACTTAACCCCCTAATCGCTCTGGATAAGAGTGTCTGCTAAATTATGTAAATATAGGTCTAGGATTTCAAGCTTTGGTGGATATCAAGTTAATAATTAATATGTTGGATTCACGTCTCTATCTCAACCAAACAAGTCAAAGAAAATCCTAAATCAAATCAAACTTTATTTAAATGCATTTAAAGTTTGATTTGATTTAGTCCTATTCTTTAACTGTGATTTTTGGTTGAGATAGTACGTTGGATTCATGTCTCTGTCTCAATTATTAATTTGTAGACGAACTAGACATTGAATTGTGTTTGGTTGTCAATGCAACCAAATATCAACATTTAAAGGAGATGTACCTTCTGCTTGGATAGTTCCATCTGTGCCACTGACTTAGTCTGCCTTTAATTCCACTTTGTCTACAAATGAATAATTGATATGTTAGATTCAAGTGTCCACCTCAACCAAAAATAACACTTAAAGAATAGGACTAAACAAATTAAACTTTAAATGCATTTTAAATAAAGTCTGATTTGATTTGGTCATATTCTTTAACTTTGATGTTTGGTTGAGATGGAGACGTGAATCCAACATATCAATTATTCCTTTGTAGACAAACTGGAATTAAAGCCAGACTAAGTCAGTGGCACAAAGTATACATCTCCTTTAAATGTTGATATTTGGTTGTATTGACAACCAAACACAATCCAATAGCATTTTGCATAATACATTATTTTGCAATACTGTAAATATCCCAATAACAAGTTAACAAATTGTATGTTGGATTCACATCTCCATTAAGCCAGTGGCTCAGATGAAACTATCCAAGCATTAGATATCTTTTAAATGTTGATATTTGGTTGCGTTGTCAATCAAACACAATTAATTGTACAGTGCCTTCAGAAAGTATTTATACCCCTTGACTTATTCCACATTTTGATGTGTTACAGCCTGAAATCAAATTGGATTAAATAGATTATTGTTCACCCATCTACACACAATACCCCATAATGACAAGGGAAAAAAAGTTTTTTTTTTACATGAGTATTCACACCCATAAGTCAATACTTTGTAGAAGCACCTTTCTGGGTAAGTCTCTAAGTCTCTTCCACACCTGGATTGCACAACATTTGCCCGTTATTCCTTTAAAAATTCTTCAAGCTCTGTCAAATTGGTTTTTGATCATTGCTAGACAGACATTTTCAGGTCTTGCCATAGATTTTCAAGATGATTTTAGTCAAAACTGTAACTCTGCCTCTCAGGAACATTCACTGTTTTCTTGGTAAGCAACTCCAGTGTAGATTTGGCCTTGTGTTTTAGGTTATTGTCCTGCTGAAAGGTGAATTAGTCTCCCAGTGTCTGGTGGAAAGCAGAGTTTACAAAAGTATTCTGCAGCGCTGCCTGAAATTAGCCCTTTGGATAATGTTTTTAAGGACACACCTCAAATCTTTCCACCCCTCATCCACCCAGCAAGCGAGCTGATTTAAGACAGGTAAATTGCTGAACCTGGCACTAGGGCTGGAAAATGCCAGTGTGGCAGTTTTAACATGACGAAGTTGCAAACTAACGTGCATTTGACACCAGCGCCAACTTAACGTCAGCAGAAAATAGAGCCTTCAATGTCTGCTTTTTACATTTTCACCCACCTATCCATAGGTGCCCTTCTTTGCAAGGCACTGGAAAACCTTCCTGGACTTTGTGGTTGAATCTGTGTTTGAAATTCACTGCTCGACTCAGGGACCTTACAGATAATTGTATGTGTGGGGTATAGAGTCATTAAAAAAATAATTTCCAAAAACATGCTTTCACTTTGTCATTATGGGGTAGTGTGTAGATGGGTGAGAACATATATATATTTAATACATTTTGAATTCAGCCTGTAACACAATAAAATGTAGATTAAGTCCAGGGGTATGAATACTTTCTGAAGGAACTGTATATGGTTGAAATCATAGTGATAACACATTTTGATGACAACTAAACCAAAAATCTGACATTATTTTTCCATTGAAATTTGGTTGTGCTTTTAGATGGTTGAAGGTATGGTGATAATACATTGGGAATGAAACTTCTGTCTGTCTTTTTGAGTTGGGTGAATAAATGTTGAAATCTCATCGATCAACGTCTCAACCAAATATGACCTACATTTTCCTGTTGAAAGGAGGTGGTGTGCCCAGTGGGAAGTTTCCAAAAGCATGACAAAACAAATGGGTACATTTCATCATGTTCCAAATAGAGACATTGACACATTGGCACAGAACATTTCCAAAGAGGAAGAGGATCAATGGTTTGGCCAGTGCTGAGACAGACAGAAAGAGACAGACAGTCAGACAGAAAGAGACAGACAGTCAGGCAGAAAGAGACAGACAGTCAGGCAGAAAGAGACAGACAGTCAGACAGAAAGAGACAGACAGTCAGACAGAAAGAGACAGACAGTCAGGCAGAAAGAGACAGACAGTCAGACAGAAAGAGACAGACAGTCAGGCAGAAAGAGACAGACAGTCAGACAGAAAGAGACAGACAGTCAGACAGAAAGAGACAGACAGTCAGGCAGAAAGAGACAGACAGTCAGACAGAAAGAGACAGACAGTCAGGCAGAAAGAGACAGACAGTCAGACAGAAAGAGACAGACAGTCAGGCAGAAAGAGACAGACAGTCAGACAGAAAGAGACAGACAGTCAGACAGAAAGAGACAGACAGTCAGACAGAAAGAGACAGACAGTCAGGCAGAAAGAGACAGACAGTCAGACAGAAAGAGACAGACAGTCAGACAGAAAGAGACAGACAGTCAGACAGAAAGAGACAGACAGTCAGACAGAAAGAGACAGACAGTCAGGCAGAAAGAGACAGACAGTCAGACAGAAAGAGACAGACAGTCAGGCAGAAAGAGACAGACAGTCAGACAGAAAGAGACAGACAGTCAGACAGAAAGAGACAGACAGTCAGGCAGAAAGAGATAACAGATTTTTTGGTTGAGAGATAAAGAAGCTCAACTCAAACAATAACAGGACAGAGCCAGCCAGACCTAACCCACCGATTCCCGATCAGGCGTGAAGGGGACAGACTGACCAGATTTTGCCACACAACAAACAAACAACAGCAGGAGAAGTAACCAGCTGACCAGTCCCCGTTCCAAACTAACATTCTCATGTGGTTACTAAAGTACTGAGTCCAGGGGATGGGAGAAGGGGAGGAGGGGGATGGGAGAAGGGGAGGAGGGGGATGGGAGAAGGGGAGGAGGGGGATGGGAGAAGGGGAGGAGGGGGATGGGAAGAGGAGGAGAGATGAGGAGGGGAGGGGAGTAGGAGGAGAGGAGGAGGGTAGGAGGGGAGTAGGAGGAGAGGAGGAGGGTAGGAGGGGAGAGGAGTAGGAGAGGAGGGAGGAAGGGAGAGGAGCTGGAGTGGAGGGGAGGAGGGGAGAGGAGGAGAGAGGAGTAGGAGAGGAGGAGAAGAGGAGGGGAGGAGTAGGAGAGGAGGAGGGGGAGAAGAAGAGGAGGAGGAGGGGAGAGGAGTAGAGAGGAGGAGGGGAGAGGAGTAGGAGAGGGGGAGGGGAGGAGGTGGGGAGAGGAGTAGAGAGGAGGAAGGGAGAGGAGTAGGAGAGGGGGAGGGGAGGAGGAGGGGAGAGGAGTAGAGAGGGGGAGGGGAGAGGAGTAGGCGAGGGGGAGGGGAGGAGGAGAGGAGAGAAGTAGAGAGGAGGAGGGGAGAGGAGTAGGCGAGGGGGAGGGGAGGAGGAGGGGAGAGGAGTAGAGAGGGGGAGGGGAGAGGAGTAGGCGAGGGGGAGGGGAGGAGGAGAGGAGAGAAGTAGAGAGGAGGAGGGGAGAGGAGTAGGCGAGGGGGAGGGGAGGAGGAGGGGAGAGGAGTAGAGAGGAGGAGGGGAGAGGAGTAGGAGAGGGGGAGGGGAGGAGGAGAGGAGAGAAGTAGAGAGGAGGAGGGGAGAGGAGTAGGAGAGGGGGAGGGGAGGAGGAGAGGAGAGAAGTAGAGAGGAGGAGGGGAGAGGAGTAGGAGAGGGGGAGGGGAGGAGGAGGGGAGAGGAGTAGAGAGGAGGAGGGGAGAGGAGTAGGCGAGGGGGAGGGGAGGAGGAGAGGAGAGAAGTAGAGAGGAGGAGGGGAGGAGGAGAGGGGAGAAGTAGAGAGGAGGAGGGGAGAGGAGTAGGCGAGGGGGAGGGGAGGAGGAGAGGGGAGAAGTAGAGAGGAGGAGGGGAGAGGAGTAGGCGAGGGGGAGGGGAGGAGGAGAGGAGAGAAGTAGAGAGGAGGAGGGGAGAGGAGTAGGAGAGGAGGGGAGGAGAAAACAGAAAGAGAGAAAAAGCCGTAGAGGTAAACTAAATAAGGCTGGTGCTGCTGCTGGCAAGGGAACATCCCTGTTCTCTCTGACTCCACTGGTACGCTGCTCATTCCCATCTAACCCACTCACATCCAGTGACCCTTGACCTGGGTAGGTTGCCCTGACCAGACTGTGACACACTAACAGAGCGCCCCAGCCTCAGCGTACTGCACAGAGACAATTTGAAAGATCATCATGTATCATGGCCCAATCAGCTCACTGCAGACAGATAAGGAGAGAGAAGAACACCCAGACATACTGACTGTTTGTGTTTACTAGTCAGATCTCTCTGTTTCTCATAGACTAGACATATTCACCTAAGAGCATTGGGCTTAAAAACGGCAGTCAGTAGGATTCATCTGTCATCACAGTCATCTTGTCCTCTCTCAAGATAAGTAGGATTCATCTGTCATCACAGTCATCTTGTCCTCTCTCAGGATAAGTAAGATTCATCTGTCATCACAGTCATTTTGTCCTCTCTCAGGATAAGTAACATTCATCTGTCATCACAGTCATCTCTCAGGATAAGTAGGATTCATGTGTCATCAGTCATCTCTCAGCATAAGTAGGAATCATCTGTCATCACAGTCATCTCTCAGCATAAGTAGGATTCATCTGTCAGCACAGTCATCTCTCAGGATAAGTAGGATTCATCTGTCATCACAGTCATCTCGTCCTCTCTCAGGATAAGTAGGATTCATCTGTCATCACAGTCATCTCGTCCTCTCTCAGGATAAGTAGGATTCATCTGTCATCACAGTCATCTCGTCTTCTCTCAGGATAAGTAGGATTCATCTGTCATCACAGTCATCTCGTCCTCTCTCAGGATAAGTAGGATTCATCTGTCATCACAGTCATTTTTTTATTTTACCGTTATTTTACCAGGTAAGTTGACTGAGAACACGTTCTCATTTGCAGCAACGACCTGGGGAATAGTTACAGGGGAGAGGAGGGGGATGAATGAGCCAATTGTAAACTGGGGATTCTTAGGTGACCATGATGGTTTGAGGGCCAGATTGGGAATTTAGCCAGGACACCGGGGTTAACACCCCTACTCTTACGATAAGTGCCATGGGATCTTTAATGACCTCAGAGAGTCAGGACACCCGTTTAACGTCCCATCCGAAAGACGGCACCCTATACAGGACAGTGTCCCCGATCACTGCCCTGGGGCATTGGGATATTTTTTAGACCAGAGGAAAGAGTGCCTCCTACTGGCCCTCCAACACCACTTCCAGCAGCATCTGGTCTCCCATCCAGGGACTGACCAGGACCAACCCTGCTTAGCTTCAGAAGCAAGCCAGCAGTGGTATGCAGGGTGGTATGCTGCTGGCTAGGGTCATCTCGTCCTCTCTCAGGATAAGTAGGATTCATCTGTCATCACAGTCATCTCGTCCTCTCTCAGGATAAGTAGGATTCATCTGTCATCACAGTCATCTCGTCTTCTCTCAGGATAAGTAGGATTCATCTGTCATCACAGTCATCTCGTCCTCTCTCAGGATAAGTAGGATTCATCTGTCACCACAGTCATCTCGTCCTCTCTCACGATAAGTTGGATTCATCTGTCATCAGTCATCTTGGACAGGATTTGGACATGCACACACCTGTCTATATGAGGTCTTACAGTTGACAGTGCATGTCAGAGCAAAAACCAAGCCATGAGGTGGAAGGAATTGTCCGTAGAGCTCCGAAACAGGATTGTGTTGAGGCACAGATCTTTGGAAGGGTACCAAAGAATGTCTGCAGCATGAAGGTCCCCAAGAACACAGTGGCCTCCATCAATCTTAAATGGAAGAAGTTTGGAACGCTCAAGACTCTTCCTAGAGCTGGCCACCCGGCCAAACTGAGCAATTGGGGGAGAAGGGGCTTGGTCAGGGAGGTGGCCAAGAACCCAATGGTCACTCTGACAGAGCGCTAGAGTTCCTCTGTGGAGATGGGAGAACCTTCCAGAAGGACAACCATCTCTGCAGCACTCCACCAATCAGGTCTTTTTGGTAGAGTGGCCAGACGGAAGCTACTCCTCAGTAAAACGCACATGACAGCCCGCTTTGAGTTTGCCAAAAGGCACCTCAAGACTCTCAACAAGATTATCTGGTCTGATGAAACCAATATTGACCTCTTTGGCCTGAATACCAAGCGTCTCGTCTGGAGGAAACCTGGCAGCATTCCTATGGTGAAGCATGGTGGTGCCAGTATCATGTTGTGTGGATGTTTTTCAGCGGCAGGGACTGGAAGACTAGTCAGGATCGAGGGAAAGATGAATGGAGCAAAGTACAAAGAGATCCTTGATGAAAACCTGCTCCAGAGCGCTCAGGACCTCAGACTGGGGCGAAGGTTCACCTTCGAACAAGACAACGACCCTAATCACACAGTCAAGACAATGTAGGAGTGGCTTCGGGATAAGTCTCTGAATGTCCTTGAGAGGCCCAGCCAGAGTCTGGAATTGAACCCGATCAAACATCTCTAGAGAAACCTAAAAATAGCTGTGCAGCAACGCTCCCCATCCAACTTGACAGAGATTGAGAGGATCTGTAGGGAAGAATGAGAGAAACTCCCTAAATACAGGTGTGCCAAGCTTGTAGCTTCATACCCAAGAAGATACGAGGCTGTAATCATTACCAAAGGTGCTTTAACAAAGTACTGAGTAAAGGGTCTGGATACTTATGTAAATGTGATATTTCCATGATTTATTTATTTTGTCATTATGGGGCATTGTGTGTAGATTGATGCGGGGGAAAAAAATATTTAATCCATTTTAGAATAAGGCTGTAACGTAACAAAATTTGGAAAAATTCAAGTGGTCTGAATACTTTCCGAATGGACTGTAAGTCTAATGATAACATTAAGGAGCTAAAAAATGTATGGATTAGAGACAAAAGTATCAATGTATGCTGACGATTCAGGTTTTCTCTTGAGTCCTCAATCAATAACCTTGAAGGGCCTTAATTGAGAACCTGGATAAGTTTTCCAGTCTATCTGGTCTAAAACCCAACTATGATAAGAGAACGATATTAGAGATTGGGTATCTAAAAAGATACCACATTTTTAACTGTCATGTGGTCTCCCGATTAAATGGTGTTGATGTGATTGGTGTACATATCCCGAAAAAGTTGAGTGATAGAAAAATCTATAGGATCTTGAAACCGTGGAAACATCTGTCCATCTTTGGGAAAATGACCCTGATTAATTCTCTAGTGATGTCACTAGTGATGTCACAGTTAACATATTTATTCATGGCTCTACTAACTCCAGGAGAATCCTTTGTCAAATCATGTGACACATTTCATTTGGATTGGCAAACCAGATAAAGTTTAAAACGGGCATATTTATATAATGAACATGAGTTTTGAGGGTGAAAGGCATTAACTGCCAGGTCGCAGTTGTAAATGAGAACTTGTTCTCAACTAGCCGACCTGGTTAAATAAAGGTGAAAAAAATATCTTAAAGCATAACGAAATTATATCTAAATCCAAACTGGTTTTCCAGCAGGCTACTATGAAAAACAAAAACTGGTCTTTTTTTGCCGTTATACAGAATAAAACCAACCATTTCCGGTGAATTGACAATTGATCCCTATTTAAAGTACCCTCCTTTTTAAATGAAGCCACACAGAGTTGGTTAAAATTACAATTTCATCCTCCAGAAGAGGTAGAACAAACATTAGAGCAAATAATATGGCTATGTTCAATGTTCACGAATGACATTGTAAACAAGGAAGGTAAAATTATGGCACACAACCAGTTAACAAAGGTGTATGGAGACATATGCTCAATACAAAAATATAACCAACCACACACACACACACACACACACACACACACACACACACACACACACACACACACACACACACACACACACACACACACACACACACACACACACACACACACACACACACACACACACACACACACACACTGTGTCGGTCCTCTCGGCTGATAATGGCTAGCGACAGGACCCTGTCTGTGTCTCTCTTCTGTCTGTGTGTAAAAGGATCACATCATCACCTCCAACACCTCGCTAACCAGAGGAGGGGGAAAACAGAGAGGAAGAGGGGTGATGGAGAGATCAGAGTGACAGGCAACAGAGACAGAGAGACAGGGAGAGAGAGGTGTTGAGAGATAGATAGATATGCTGAAGGTGATACTAGGCAGAGTGCAGATGCAGAGAATGAGCGAGAGTTGTTATGGTGATAGCTTGGTGGCGACATCACCTCAACGACCACCTTTGAACCCTGAACTGAGAGGGCTAGGCTTCCATACTCAGATCATATTATTTCTCTCTCTCTCTCTCTCTCTCTCTCTCTCTCTCTCTCTCTCTCTCTCTCTCTCTCTCTCTCTCTCTCTCTCTCTCTGTGTGCCTGTTTCACACATTAAATCATTTTCGGACCTCTTCTTATACTATGCGCAATCATCCGTGACACCATGTTATGGATGTGAGTTAATATAACTAAGAAGAACACCAAATAAGAGACAGGTAACAGAACACATTTAAACCAGACTTCATTAATCTAAACCAAGACACATACTTTATTAATCTAAACCAAGACACATACTTTATTAATCTAAACCAAGACACATACTTTACTAATCTAAACCAAGACACATACTTCATTAATCTAAACCAAGACACATACTTTACTAATCTAAACCAAGACACATACTTCATTAATCTAAACCAAGACACATACTTCATTAATCTAAACCAAGACACATACTTCATTAATCTAAACCAAGACACATACTTTATTAATCTAAACCAAGACACATACTTCATTAATCTAAACCAAGACACATACTTCATTAATCTAAACCAAGACACATACTTCATTAATCTAAACCAAGACACATACTTTATTAATCTAAACCAAGACACATACTTCATTAATCTAAACCAAGACACACACTTCATTAATCTAAACCAAGACACAGAAAAGCCCCATTCTGTTCCCCCTTATAGGAGCCCCCTGACCCCCCCCCCCCCCCCCCCCCCCCCCCCCCCCCCCCACCCCAAACCCGCTCTACTTTGTAACACTTACAGCCCACATTCTGACTTACAGTAACAGCTATCAGCCAATTCAAACAGTATCATAAACCACAAGTCTATAAACAGCCCTCACATACCATAAAGCACATATTACAAAATAACCACCCAACATACTGCAGTAAAGGAACTCATCAAATGAAAACAAAGCTCAGAACAGAGGAACGCATCTATCCAGATGCTTAAAGGGATAGACAGAGACATATCCATGACTTCATCGGACTCTGGGTAAGTAGCAAAAGATCATAGTATAAACCAAAAAACAACAGCCCATAAAACGACACTGAATACAAAAAGACAGTTTAAAGACAGTGTCTTTAACCCCTTTTGAAAACAACATTTTCAGGACTTTGTAGTGTTGCATTCGTGTTACCAAACACACACACACACACACACACACACACACACACACACACACACACACACACACACACACACACACACACACACACACACACACAAACACACACACACACACACTATAAACCACACACTCCTATAGATCCCCTCTGCACTGCCACTGAATGCCTGAATAAATTCACCTCCCTGATCCATGATCTTTACTATTCACCTCCCTGATCCATGATCTTTACTATTCACCTCCCTGATCCATGATCTTTACTATTCACCTCCCTGATCCATGATCTTTACTATTCACCTCCCTGATCCATGATCTTTACTATTCACCTCCCTGATCCATGATCTTTACTATTCACCTCCCTGATCCATGATCTTTACTATTCACCTCCCTGATCCATGATCTTTACTATTCACCTCCCTGATCCATGATCTTTACTATTCACCTCCCTGATCCTTACTATTCACCTCCCTGATCCATGACATTTACTATTCACCTCACTGATCCATGATCTTTACTATTCACCTCCCTGATCCATGATCTTTACTATTTACCTCCCTGATCCATGATATTTACTATTCACCTCCCTGATCCATGATCTTTACTATTCACCTCCCTGATCCATGATCTTTACTATTCACCTCCCTGATCCATGATCTTTACTATTCACCTCCCTGATCCATGATCTTTACTATTCACCTCCCTGATCCATGATCTTTACTATTCACCTCCCTGATCCATGATCTTTACTATTCACCTCCCTGATCCATGATCTTTACTATTCACCTCCCTGATCCATGATCTTTACTATTCACCTCCCTGATCCATGATCTTTACTATTCACCTCCCTGATCCATGATCTTTACTATTCACCTCCCTGATCCATGATCTTTACTATTCACCTCCCTGATCCATGATCTTTACTATTCACCTCCCTGATCCATGATCTTTACTATTCACCTCCCTGATCCATGATCTTTACTATTCACCTCCCTGATCCATGATCTTCACTATTCACCTCCCTGATCCATGATCTTTACTATTCACCTCCCTGATCCATGATCTTTACTATTCACCTCCCTGATCCATGATCTTTACTATTCACCTCCCTGATCCATGATCTTCACTATTCACCTCCCTGATCCATGATCTTTACTATTCACCTCCCTGATCCATGATCTTTACTATTCACCTCCCTGATCCATGATCTTTACTATTCACCTCCCTGATCCATGATCTTTACTATTCACCTCCCTGATCCATGATCTTTACTATTCACCTCCCTGATCCATGACATTTACTATTCACCTCCCTGGTCCATGATTTGTACTATTCACCTCCTTGATCTATGATCTTTAACATTCACCTCCATGATCCATGATCTTTACTCTTAGGAGTATGTCCGTCAGTGTCCCAGTCCTGCAGTAATCACAGTGCATATAACCCAGCTCCCTTCTGTCACAGTCCTGCAGTACTCACAGTGCATATAACCCAGCTCCCTTCTGTCACAGTCCTGCAGTACTCACAGTGCATATAACCCAGATCCCTTCTGTCCCAGTCCTGCAGTACTCACAGTGCATATAACCCAGCTCCCTTCTGTCACAGTCCTGCAGTACTCACAGTGCATATAACCCAGCACCCTTCTGTCCCAGTCCTGCAGTACTCACAGTGCATATAACCCAGCTCCCTTCTGTCACAGTCCTGCAGTACTCACAGTGCATATAACCCAGCTCCCTTCTGTCCCAGTCCTGCAGTACATATAACCCAGCTCCCTTCTGTCCCAGTCCTGCAGTACTCACAGTGCATATAACCCAGCTCCCTTCTGTCCCAGTCCTGCAGTACTCACAGTGCATATAACCCAGCTCCCTTCTGTCCCAGTCCTGCAGTACTCACAGTGCATATAACCCAGCTCCCTTCTGTCCCAGTCCTGCAGTACTCACAGTGCATATAACCCAGCTCCCTTCTGTCCCAGTCCTGCAGTACTCACAGTGCATATAACCCAGCTCCCTTCTGTCCCAGTCCTGCAGTACTCACAGTACATTTAACCCAGCACCCTTCTGTCCCAGTCCTGCAGTACTCACAGTGCATATAACCCAGCTCCCTCCTGTCCCAGTCCTGCAGTACTCACAGTGCATATAACCCAGCTCCCTTCTGTCCCAGTCCTGCAGTACTCACAGTGCATATAACCCAGCTCCCTTCTGTCCCAGTCCTGCAGTACTCACAGTGCATATAACCCAGCTCCCTTCTGTCCCAGTCCTGCAGTACTCACAGTGCATATAACCCAGGTCCCTTATGGGGCTTCCAGATGAGGCTGATGCCTTAGGGTGCCACATGGCTCCAGAGGGGGTGGAGAGGGGTGCCAGCCGAACCACCTTGCCAGAGAACAGAACCTCCCTAGCAGCTGGAGAGGACGTACTCTGACTCCTGCTCCGACAGGAGAGAGAGACGAGAGGACAGAGAGGGAGGGATAGAGGAAAGAGAGGGAGGGACGAAGGGAAAAGGAGGGAGAGAGGCAAAGTCCACCCACGTCGTTTATGGGATTAACCAGATTATTCTCTGATCAATCCCAGAGGAACCGTTTGCAGTAGTGGATCAACTCGTTTAACTCCAGAATTCCTCCCCTCTATATCTATATCTATATCTATATCTGAAAGGAGGATCTCTCATTTCTCTCTCCTCTCTTCTTTAGGCACGTCCGTAAATTCCCAGGATGCCTTTTTTTGTAATTAGGGCAGCATACATGCCTGTTAGCGCAGTGTTGGCACGCTGCACGTCGCCTGTGTGTATGTCCCTGTCACTCCGTGCCTTAGAGCCAAAAGAGTCCAGCATGGGGTGTGTGTGTGTGCGCATGCACGAGTGTGTATGTGCGTGTCGTCTAACAAGCCTTGCATTCCTGGAACTGTCTATTCCTATGTATGTGTCTCGGTGCAGAAAACAGTACGGACCTAGAGCGAAATGTGTGCCCTCAAAACAAGACACAAGACCAAGACATTTAAAGGAACACACACTGAAAATCAACTACAATGAATGAATTCCTTCAGCAGCCCATAGCACCTGACTGACAGTGAAGTTAAGCTAGCATGCCTGGAGGCTCTGCTCCCTATAGAGTAGAGACCGGAGCAGCTTTCATACCAGTCTATTACACCCAACAAGTCTTCAGGGAACAGCTCGAATAATACACACCTCTTCAAATTCACGTGGAGTTGGAATAATAAGCGATGGCCCACATAAAACACATCGCCCTGAAAGACATAATTAGCATTCATAAAGACATGTTGCACAATGAGAGGTTAATGTGTGGTACACCTCACTAATGTGTTTCCTCATTGGCCAAATGAAACCTTTCATTCAAAACAAAGCTTTTAGGGTAATAATGATGTGTGTGTGTGTGTGTGTGTGTGTGTGTGTGTGTGTGTGTGTGTGTGTGTGTGTGTGTGTGTGTGTGTGTGTGTGTGTGTGTGTGTGTGTGTGTGTGTGTGTGTGTTTCCCTAAAAGCACTGACAGAAGAAGCTGACTCACATAGGCTTTTACTTCAAGTTGATCTGAGGAGTACGAGGAGGAGGCAGTTTAGTTTCCATACCTCCCTCTGTCCCTGAGGTACGAGGAGGAGGCAGTTTAGTTTCCATACCTCCCTCTGTCTCTGAGGTACGAGGAGGAGGCAGTTTAGTTTTCTTACCTCCCTCTGTCCCTGAGGTACGAGGAGGAGGCAGTTTAGTTTCCATACCTCCCTCTGTCCCTGAGGTACGAGGAGGAGGCAGTTTAGTTTCCATACCTCCCTCTGTCTCTGAGGTACGAGGAGGAGGCAGTTTAGTTTTCATACCTCCCTCTGTCCCTGAGGTACGAGGAGGAGGCAGTTTAGTTTCCATACCTCCCTCTGTCCCTGAGGTACGAGGAGGAGGCAGTTTAGTTTCCATACCTCCCCCTGTCCCTGAGGTATGAGGAGGAGGCAGTTTAGTTTCCATACCTCCCTCTGTCCCTGAGGTACAAGGAGGAGGCAGTTTAGTTTTCATATCTCCCCTGTCCCTGAGGTACTAGGAGGAGGCAGTTTAGTTTCCATACCTCCCTCTGTCCCTGAGGTACGAGGAGGAGGCAGTTTAGTTTCCATACCTCCCTCTGTCTCTGAGGTACGAGGAGGAGGCAGTTTAGTTTCCATACCTCCCTCTGTCCCTGAGGTACTAGGAGGAGGCAGTTTAGTTTCCATACCTCCCTCTGTCTCTGAGGTACGAGGAGGAGGCAGTTTAGTTTCCATACCTCCCTCTGTCCCTGAGGTACGAGGAGGAGGCAATTTAGTTCCATACCTCCCTCTGCCCCTGAGGTACGAGGAGGAGGCAGTTTAGTTTCCATACCTCCCTCTGTCCCTGAGGTACGAGGAGGAGGCAATTTAGTTCCATACCTCCCTCTGCCCCTGAGGTACGAGGAGGAGGCAGTTTAGTTTCCATACCTCCCTCTGTCCCTGAGGTACGAGGAGGAGGCAGTTTAGTTTTCATACCTCCCTCTGTCCCTGAGGTACGAGGAGGAGGCAATTTAGTTCCATACCTCCCTCTGCCCCTGAGGTACGAGGAGGAGGCAGTTTAGTTTCCATACCTCCCTCTGTCCCTGAGGTACGAGGAGGAGGCAGTTTAGTTTCCATACCTCCCTCTGTCCCTGAGGTACGAGGAGGAGGCAGTTTAGTTTTCATACCTCCCTCTGTCCCTGAGGTACGAGGAGGAGGGAGTTTAGTTTCCATACCTCCCTCTGTCCCTGAGGTACGAGGAGGAGGCAGTTTAGTTTCCATACCTCCCTCTGTCTCTGAGGTACGAGGAGGAGGCAGTTTAGTTTTCATCCCTCCCTCTGTCCCTGAGGTACGAGGAGGAGGCAGTTTAGTTTTCATACCTCCCTCTGTCCCTGAGGTACGAGGAGGAGGCAGTTTAGTTTTCATACCTCCCTCTGTCCCTGAGGTACGAGGAGGAGGCAGTTTAGTTTTCATACCTCCCTCTGTCCCTGAGGTACGAGGAGGAGGCAGTTTAGTTTCCATACCTCCCTCTGTCCCTGAGGTACGAGGAGGAGGCAGTTTAGTTTCCATACCTCCCTCTGTCCCTGAGGTACGAGGAGGAGGCAGTTTAGTTTCCATACCTCCCTCTGTCCCTGATGTACGAGGAGGAGGCAGTTTAGTTTTCTTACCTCCCTCTCTCCATGTTCTCTAATACCGCTGGCTGGACACTGTGAACAATGTGTATTTTGGCAGGGCTGAGGACTCAAACATGTGACTTCTTTTGTACCCCTGTGTGTTTTCAAGGAAAATAACTGACAGACAGGGGGAATAGATAGCAGAGAAATAAAAAAACAGAGAAGACTTGATAGACAGGGATAATAGATAGCAGAGAAATAAAACAAAAATGATAAGACTGACAGACAGGGATAATAGATACCAGAGAAATCAAATAAAAATGATAAGACTGGCAGACAGGGATAATAGATACCAGAGAAATAAAATAAAAATGATAAGACTGACAGACAGGGATAATAGATACCAGAGAAATCAAATAAAAACGATAAGACTGACAGACAGGGATAATAGATACCAGAGAAATAAAATAAAAATGATAAGACTGACAGACAGGGATAATAGATACCAGAGAAATAAAATAAAAATGATAAGACTGACAGACAGGGATAATAGATACCAGAGAAATAAAATAAAATGATAAGACTGACAGACAGGGATAATAGATACCAGAGAAATCAAATAAAAACGATAAGACTGACAGACAGGGATAATAGATAGCAGAGAAATAAAATAAAAATGAGAAAAGGACAGTCAGCTGTGAAGCAATCAGTACATTGTGTGTGTCTGTGTGTGTGTGTGTGTGTGTTTAACTGTGTGCACGGGTGTGTACGTGCATGTGCCTGTGTCTGTCCATGCGTCTGTGTGAGTGTGATCCTGCGTCTGTGTGAGTGTGATCGTGCGTGTGATGGGTTGGACTGACATGGCACTCTGAGCCCTCAAAATAGATATGTGGAGCTGCATTCTGTTCTGTGTAGAGCAGAGGGGCAGAGCAGAGAGGAGGGGCATAGGAGAGAGGAGGGGCAGAGCAGAGAGGAGGGGCATAGGAGAGAGGAGGGGCAGAGCAGAGAGGCGGGGCAGAGCAGAGAGGAGGGGCAGAGCAGAGAGGAGGGGCATAGGAGAGAGGAGGGGCAGAGCAGAGAGGAGGGGCAGAGCAGAGAGGAGGGGCATAGGAGAGAGGAGGGGCAGAGCAGAGAGGAGGGGCAGAGCAGAGAGGAGGGGCATAGGAGAGAGGAGGGGCAGAGCAGAGAGGAGGGGCAGAGCAGAGAGGAGGGGCAGAGCAGAGAGGAGGGGCATAGGAGAGAGGAGGGGCAGAGCAGAGAGGAGGGGCAGAGCAGAGAGGAGGGGCATAGGAGAGAGGAGGAGCAGAGCAGAGAGGAGGGGCGGAGGATAGAGGAGGGGCAGAGCAGAGAGGAGGGGCAGAGCAGAGAGGAGGGGTATAGGAGAGAGGAGGGGCAGAGGAGAGAGGAGGGGCAGAGCAGAGAGGAGGGGCAGAGCAGAGAGGAGGGGTATAGGAGAGAGGAGGGGCAGAGCAGAGAGGAGGGGCATAGGAGAGAGGAGGGGCAGAGCAGAGAGGAGGGGCAGAGCAGAGAGGAGGGGCAGAGCAGAGAGGAGGGGCAGAGGAGAGAGGAGGGGCAGAGCAGAGAGGAGGGGCAGAGGAGAGAGGAGGGGCAGATGAGAGAGAGAGGAGTGGCGGAGAAGAGAGGAGGGGCAGAGGAGAGAGGAGGGGCAGAGGAGAGAGGAGGGGCAGAGCAGAGAGGAGGGGCAGAGCAGAGAGGAGGGGCAGAGGAGAGAGGAGGGGCAGAGGAGAGAGGAGGGGCAGATGAGAGAGGAGGGGCATAGGAGAGAGGAGGGGCAGAGGAGAGAGGAGGGGCATAGGAGAGAGGAGGGGCAGAGCAGAGAGGAGGGGCATAGGAGAGAGGAGAGGCAGAGCATAGAGGAGGGGCAGAGGAGAGGCAGAGCAGAGAGGAGGGGCAGAGCAGAGAGGAGGGGCAGAGCAGAGAGGAGGGGCAGAGCAGAGAGGAGGGACAGAGCAGAGAGGAGGGGCAGAGGAGAGAGGAGGGGCAGAGCAGAGAGGAGGGGCATAGGAGAGAGGAGGGGCATAGGAGAGAGGAGGGGCAGAGCAAAGAGGAGAGGCAGAGCAGAGAGGAGGGGCATAGGAGAGAGGAGGGGCAGAGCAGAGAGGAGGGGCAGAGCAGAGAGGAGGGGCAGAGCAGAGAGGAGGGGCAGAGGAGAGAGGAGGGGCAGAGCAGAGAGGAGGGGCAGAGGAGAGAGGAGGGGCAGATGAGAGAGAGAGGAGTGGCGGAGAAGAGAGGAGGGGCAGAGGAGAGAGGAGGGGCAGAGGAGAGAGGAGGGGCAGAGCAGAGAGGAGGGGCAGAGCAGAGAGGAGGGGCAGAGGAGAGAGGAGGGGCAGAGGAGAGAGGAGGGGCAGATGAGAGAGGAGGGGCATAGGAGAGAGGAGGGGCAGAGGAGAGAGGAGGGGCAGAGCAGAGAGGAGGGGCATAGGAGAGAGGAGAGGCAGAGCAGAGAGGAGGGGCATAGGAGAGAGGAGGGGCAGAGCAGACAGGAGGGGCAGGGGAGAGAGGAGGGGCAGAGCAGAGAGGAGGGGCAGAGCAGAGAGGAGGGGCATAGCAGAGAGGAGGGGCAGAGCAGAGAGGAGTGGTGGAGGAGAGAGGAGGGGCAGAGCAGAGAGGAGGGGCATAGCAGAGAGGAGTGGTGGAGGAGAGAGGAGGGGCAGAGCAGAGAGGAGGGGCATAGGAGAGAGGAGGGGCAGAGCAGAGAGGAGGGGCAGAGCAGAGAGGAGGGGCAGAGCAGAGAGGAGGGGCAGAGCAGAGAGGAGGGGCAGAGGAGAGAGGAGGGGCAGAGGAGAGAGGAGGGGCAGAGGAGAGAGGAGGGGCAGATGAGAGAGAGAGGAGTGGCGGAGAAGAGAGGAGGGGCAGAGGAGAGAGGAGGGGCAGAGGAGAGAGGAGGGGCAGAGGAGAGAGGAGGGGCAGATGAGAGAGGAGGGGCATAGGAGAGAGGAGGGGCAGAGGAGAGAGGAGGGGCAGATGAGAGAGGAGGGGCATAGGAGAGAGGAGGGGCAGAGGAGAGAGGAGGGGCAGAGCAGAGAGGAGGGGCATAGGAGAGAGGAGAGGCAGAGCATAGAGGAGGGGCAGAGGAGAGGCAGAGCAGAGAGGAGGGGCATAGGAGAGAGGAGGGGCAGAGCAGACAGGAGGGGCAGGGGAGAGAGGAGGGGCAGAGCAGAGAGGAGGGGCAGAGCAGAGAGGAGGGACAGAGCAGAGAGGAGGGGCAGAGGAGAGAGGAGGGGCAGAGCAGAGAGGAGGGGCATAGGAGAGAGGAGGGGCAGAGCAGAGAGGAGGGGCAGAGGAGAGAGGAGGGGCAGAGGAGAGAGGAGGGGCAGAGGAGAGAGGAGGGGCAGAGGAGAGAGGAGGGGCATAGGAGAGAGGAGGGGCAGAGGAGAGAGGAGGGGCAGAGGAGAGAGGAGGGGCAGAGCAGAGAGGAGGGGCAGATGAGAGAGGAGGGGCATAGGAGAGAGGAGAGGCAGAGCATAGAGGAGGGGCAGAGGAGAGGCAGAGCAGAGAGGAGGGGCATAGGAGAGAGGAGGGGCAGAGCAGACAGGAGGGGCAGGGGAGAGAGGAGGGGCAGAGCAGAGAGGAGGGGCAGAGCAGAGAGGAGGGACAGAGCAGAGAGGAGGGGCAGAGGAGAGAGGAGGGGCAGAGCAGAGAGGAGGGGCATAGGAGAGAGGAGGGGCAGAGCAGAGAGGAGGGGCAGAGGAGAGAGGAGGGGCAGAGGAGAGAGGAGGGGCAGAGGAGAGAGGAGGGGCAGAGGAGAGAGGAGGGGCATAGGAGAGAGGAGGGGCAGAGGAGAGAGGAGGGGCAGAGGAGAGAGGAGGGGCAGAGCAGAGAGGAGGGGCAGAGGAGAGAGGAGGGGCAGAGCAGAGAGGAGGGGCAGAGGAGAGAGGAGGGGCAGAGGAGAGAGGAGGGGCAGAGGAGAGAGGAGGGGCATAGGAGAGAGGAGGGGCAGAGGAGAGAGGAGGGGCAGAGGAGAGAGGAGGGGCAGAGCAGAGAGGAGGGGCAGAGGAGAGAGGAGGGGCAGAGCAGAGAGGAGGGGCAGAGCAGAGAGGAGGGGCAGAGCAGAGAGGAGGGGCAGAGGAGAGAGGAGAGGCAGAGGAGAGAGGAGGGGCAGAGCAGAGAGGAGGGGCAGAGGAGAGAGGAGGGGCAGAGGAGAGAGGAGGGGCAGAGCAGAGAGGAGGGGCAGATGAGAAAGAGAGGAGTGGCGGAGAAGAGATGAGGGGCGGAGGAGAGAGGAGGGGCAGAGGAGAGAGGAGGGGCGGAGGAGAGAGGAGGGGCAGAGGAGAGAGGAGGGGCAGAGGAGAGAGGAGGGGCAGAGCAGAGAGGAGGGGCAGAGGAGAGAGGAGGGGCAGAGGAGAGAGGAGGGGCAGAGCAGAGAGGAGGGGCAGATGAGAAAGAGAGGAGTGGCGGAGAAGAGATGAGGGGCGGAGGAGAGAGGAGGGGCAGAGGAGAGAGGAGGGGCGGAGGAGAGAGGAGGGGCAGAGGAGAGAGGAGGGGCAGAGGAGAGAGGAGGGGCAGAGCAGAGAGGAGGGGCAGAGCAGAGAGGAGGGGCAGAGGAGAGAGGAGGGGCAGAGGAGAGAGGAGTGGCTGAGAAGAGATGAGGGGCAGAGCAGAGAGGAGGGGCAGAGCAGAGAGGAGGGGCAGAGCAGAGAGGAGGGGCAGAGGAGAGAGGAGGGGCAGAGGAGAGAGGAGGGGCGGAGGAGAGAGGAGGGACAGATGAGAGGGAGAGGAGTGGCTGAGAAGAGATGAGGGGCGGAGGAGAGAGGAGGGGCAGAGGAGAGAGGAGGGGCAGATGAGAGAGGAGGGGCAGAGGAGAGAGGAGGGGCAGAGGAGAGAGGAGGGGCAGAGGAGAGAGGAGGGGCAGAGGAGAGAGGAAAGGCAGAGGAGAGAGGGACAGAGGAGAGAGGAGGGGCAGATGAGAGAGGAGGGGCAGAGCAGAGAGGAGGGGCAGAGGAGAGAGGAGGGGCAGAGGAGAGAGGAGTGGCTGAGAAGAGATGAGGGGCAGAGCAGAGAGGAGGGGCAGAGCAGAGAGGAGGGGCAGAGCAGAGAGGAGGGGCAGAGGAGAGAGGAGGGGCAGAGGAGAGAGGAGGGGCGGAGGAGAGAGGAGGGACAGATGAGAGGGAGAGGAGTGGCTGAGAAGAGATGAGGGGCGGAGGAGAGAGGAGGGGCAGAGGAGAGAGGAGGGGCAGATGAGAGAGGAGGGGCAGAGGAGAGAGGAGGGGCAGAGGAGAGAGGAGGGGCAGAGGAGAGAGGAGGGGCAGAGGAGAGAGGAAAGGCAGAGGAGAGAGGGACAGAGGAGAGAGGAGGGGCAGATGAGAGAGGAGGGGCAGAGCAGAGAGGAGGGGCATAGGAGAGAGGAGGGGCAGAGCAGAGAGGAGGGGCATAGGAGAGAGGAGGGGCAGAGGAGAGAGGAGGGGCAGAGCAGAGAGGAGGGGCATAGGAGAGAGGAGGGGCAGAGCAGAGAGGAGGGGCAGAGGAGAGAGGAGGGGCAGAGCAGAGAGGAGGGGTAGATGAGAAAGAGAGGAGTGGCGGAGAAGAGATGAGGGGCGGAGGAGAGAGGAGGGGCAGAGGAGAGATGAGGGGCGGAGGAGAGAGGAGGGGCAGAGGAGAGAGGAGGGGCGGAGGAGAGAGGAGGGACAGATGAGAGGGAGAGGAGTGGCTGAGAAGAGATGAGGGGCGGAGGAGAGAGGAGGGGCAGATGAGAGAGGAGGGGCGGAGGAGAGAGGAGGGGCAGATGAGAGAGGAGGGGCAGAGGGGAGAGGAGGGGCGGAGGAGAGAGGAGGGGCAGATGAGAGAGGAGGGGCAGAGGAGAGAGGAGGGGCAGAGCAGAGAGGAGGGGCAGAGCAGAGAGGAGGGGTAGATGAGAAAGAGAGGAGTGGCGGAGAAGAGATGAGGGGCGGAGAAGAGAGGAGGGGCAGATGAGAGAGGAGGGGCAGAGGAGAGAGGAGGGGCGGAGGAGAGAGGAGGGGCAGATGAGAGAGGAGGGGCAGAGGAGAGAGGAGGGGCGGAGGAGAGAGGAGGGGCAGATGAGAGAGGAGGGGCAGAGGAGAGAGGAGGGGCAGATGAGAGAGGAGGGGCGGAGGAGAGAGGAGGGGCAGATGAGAGAGGAGGGGCAGAGGAGAGAGGAGGGGCGGAGGAGAGAGGAGGGGCAGATGAGAGAGGAGGGGCAGAGGAGAGAGGAGGGGCGGAGGAGAGAGGAGGGGCAGATGAGAGAGGAGGGGCGGAGGAGAGAGGAGGGGCAGAGGAGAGAGGAGGGGCAGATGAGAGAGGAGGGGCAGAGGAGAGAGGAGGGGCGGAGGAGAGAGGAGGGGCAGAGGAGAGAGGAGGGGCAGATGAGAGAGGAGGGGCGGAGGAGAGAGGAGGGGCAGATGAGAGAGGAGGGGCAGAGGAGAGAGGAGGGGCAGAGCAGAGAGGAGGGGCAGAGCAGAGAGGAGGGGTAGATGAGAAAGAGAGGAGTGGCGGAGAAGAGATGAGGGGCGGAGGAGAGAGGAGGGGCAGATGAGAGAGGAGGGGCAGAGGAGAGAGGAGGGGCAGATGAGAGAGGAGGGGCGGAGGAGAGAGGAGGGGCAGATGAGAGAGGAGGGGCAGAGGAGAGAGGAGGGGCGGAGGAGAGAGGAGGGGCAGATGAGAGAGGAGGGGCAGAGGAGAGAGGAGGGGCGGAGGAGAGAGGAGGGGCAGAGGAGAGAGGAGGGGCGGAGGAGAGAGGAGGGGCAGAGGAGAGAGGAGGGGCAGAGCAGAGAGGAGGGGCAGATGAGAGAGGAGGGGCAGAGGAGAGAGGAGGGGCGGAGGAGAGAGGAGGGGCAGAGGAGAGAGGAGGGGCAGATGAGAGAGGAGGGGCAGAGGAGAGAGGAGGGGCAGATGAGAGAGGAGGGGCAGAGGAGAGAGGAGGGGCAGATGAGAGAGGAGGGGCAGAGCAGAGAGGAGGGGCGGAGCAGAGAGGAGGGGCGGAGGAGAGGGGAGGGGCAGAGCAGAGGGGAGGGGCAGATGAGAGAGGAGGGGCAGATGAGAGAGGAGGGGCAGAGCAGAGAGGAGGGGCGGAGGAGAGGGGAGGGGCAGATGAGAGAGGAGGGGCAGAGGAGAGAGGAGGGGCAGAGGAGAGAGGAGGGGCAGAGGAGAGAGGAGGGGCAGAGGAGAGAGGAAAGGCAGAGGAGAGAGGGACAGAGGAGAGAGGAGGGGCAGATGAGAGAGGAGGGGCAGAGCAGAGAGGAGGGGCATAGGAGAGAGGAGGGGCAGAGCAGAGAGGAGGGGCATAGGAGAGAGGAGGGGCAGAGGAGAGAGGAGGGGCAGAGGAGAGGGGAGGGGCAGATGAGAGAGGAGGGGCAGATGAGAGAGGAGGGGCAGAGCAGAGAGGAGGGGCAGATGAGAGAGGAGGGGCAGAGGAGAGAGGAGGGGCAGAGCAGAGGGGAGGGGCAGATGAGAGAGGAGGGGCAGATGAGAGAGGAGGGGCAGAGCAGAGAGGAGGGGCGGAGGAGAGGGGAGGGGCAGATGAGAGAGGAGGGGCAGAGCAGAGGGGAGGGGCAGATGAGAAAGGCACGTTGTTTGACTAAAGCAAGAATTAAAGCGTCAACACTTTGACCTTCTTCACTAATGAGTAATTACTGACAATTAGCTGAAAGAACACTCCCCTCCCTCTTACCCCCACACCTCCCCCTTCAGACTCCTCTAAAACACACACACACAGGGTTTCTGTTAGCCAGCAATTGATGGCTTTTAGCTGATAAATCAAACTGTTGCCTGATCTGTTGCTGGCCATAATGACTGGGAGAAAAAAAATGCCACTGCAAAATAATGCTTTTTACTCATTGATGGAAATACCAGTCCATGTAAGTACATTTGACCGTCATGTTTATCGGTCTGTAGGTTAATTTGCATAATTTGGTGGAATCCAATTGGCTTGTGTGTATTTTCGTTAGTCATCATGTATCTTATTTATACAACACAACGAATCACATGTGCACAGCATACAGAGCCTATTTTGAGCAGGATTTCTCCTGATGCACCTCAGCTGGTTGCTGCTGGAGTAAAATGTGCTTCCGTTGCGCAACAATTTCAAATGCAGTCGCGTGTTAAAAACCGTTTTGATGGACGATTAAAAGAAGATACTGTGTTTATTTCTCAACTGGAATTTGAAGCACACCTCCCATTCACCATTCAAGGGCAGGCAACAGGCTGTCAGCTCTTCACCCACCACTTTACAATGTGAGCTGGAGGCAGAACGCATTTTGAAAACATACTTAATTGTTTGAAACCTAAATGTTATATTTCATATTATGAGGCATGTCTTACATTGTTTCAACGTAGCCTTCAAGGTAAAATCCGACCATGGAAACGTGGAGGCAATTCTTTTATAAAGACTTTATAGGTGGCACGTGAGTTTCAGGCTTACAATTTATCCTACAATTTCTACCGTTCTGCGTTCCATTTCTGATTCTCATATGTGCATTTTCATGGAACGGTTTCATTTCAAAAACAACGTTTTCCTTTCTCAAAATCATTGTCACGTGGATAATCATAAAAATCCAAATGAAAATCAGCGCATGGAACTCATAACCCATAAACCAATGCAGCAGTAGGACTATAACTTCCATTGCTCTTTCACACTGGGGATTGGTGATTATCGAGGGGGAGATTGTTGGACAGATTTTTCAAATAGCTTACTGTGAGGAACTATAGTTTGAATAAATGATCATTCGCAAGGGATGTAAAACAACAACAAAAAACGTTCCTACATTTCCGCACAGCAGGCCTGGTACTTCTATGCGTGCTCAGGCGCACACGCTCCCTCAACACGATCAGAACAGAGGAACTAGACACACGCTCCCTCAACGCGATCAGAACAGAGGAACCAGACACACGCTCCCTCAACACGATCAGAACAGAGGAACCAGACACACGCTCCCTCAACACGATCAGAACAGAGGAACCAGACGCACGCTCCCTCAACACGATCAGAACAGAGGAACTAGACACACGCTCCCTCAACACGATCAGAACAGAGGAACCAGACACACGCTCCCTCAACACGATCAGAACAGAGGAACCAGAAGAACGCTCCCTCAACACGATCAGAACAGAGGAACCAGAAGAACGCTCCCTCAACACGATCAGAACAGAGGAACCAAAAGAACGCTCCCTCAACGCGATCAGAACAGAGGAACCAGAAGAACCCTCCCTCAACACGATCAGAACAGAGGAACCAGAAGAACGCTCCCTCAACACGATCAGAACAGAGGAACCAGACACACGCTCCCTCAACAAGATCAGAACAGAGGAACCAGACGCACGCTCCCTCAACACGATCAGAACAGAGGAACCAGACACACGCTCCCTCAACACGATCAGAACAGAGGAACCAGAAGAACGCTCCCTCAACACGATCAGAACAGAGGAACCAGAAGAACGCTCCCTCAACACGATCAGAACAGAGGAACCAGACACACGCTCCCTCAACGCGATCAGAACAGAGGAACCAGACGCACGCTCCCTCAACACGATCAGAACAGAGGAACCAGACGCACGCTCCCTCAACACGATCAGAACAGAGGAACCAGACACACGCTCCCTCAACACGATCAGAACAGAGGAACCAGACACACACTCCCTCAACACGATCAGAACAGAGGAACCAGAAGAATGCTCCCTCAACACGATCAGAACAGAGGAACCAAAAGAACGCTCCCTCAACACGATCAGAACAGAGGAACCAGAAGAACGCTCCCTCAACGCGATCAGAACAGAGGAACCAGAAGAACGCTCCCTCAACACGATCAGAACAGAGGAACCAGACACACGCTCCCTCAACACGATCAGAACAGAGGAACCAGACACACGCTCCCTCAACACGATCAGAACAGAGGAACCAGAAGAACGCTCCCTCAACACGATCAGAACAGAGGAACCAGACACACGCTCCCTCAACACGATCAGAACAGAGGAACCAAAAGAACGCTCCCTCAACGCGATCAGAACAGAGGAACCAGACACACGCTCCCTCAACACGATCAGAACAGAGGAACCAGACACACGCTCCCTCAACACGATCAGAACAGAGGAACCAGAAGAACGCTCCCTCAACACGATCAGAACAGAGGAACCAGAAGAACGCTCCCTCAACACGATCAGAACAGAGGAACCAGACACACGCTCCCTCAACACGATCAGAACAGAGGAACCAGACACACGCTCCCTCAACACGATCAGAACAGAGGAACCAGACACACGCTCCCTCAACACGATCAGAACAGAGGAACCAGAAGAACGCTCCCTCAACACGATCAGAACAGAGGAACCAGACACACGCTCCCTCAACACGATCAGAACAGAGGAACCAAAAGAACGCTCCCTCAACGCGATCAGAACAGAGGAACCAGAAGAACGCTCCCTCAACACGATCAGAACAGAGGAACCAGAAGAACGCTCCCTCAACACGATCAGAACAGAGGAACCAGACACACGCTCCCTCAACACGATCAGAACAGAGGAACCAGACACACACTCCCTCAACACGATCAGAACAGAGGAACCAGACACACGCTCCCTCAACACGATCAGAACAGAGAAACCAGACGCACGCTCCCTCAACACGATCAGAACAGAGGAACCAGACGAACGCTCCCTCAACACGATCAGAACAGAGGAACCAGACACACACTCCCTCAACACGATCAGAACAGAGGAACCAGAAGAACGCTCCCTCAACACGATCAGAACAGAGGAACCAAAAGAACGCTCCCTCAACACGATCAGAACAGAGGAACTAGACACACGCTCCCTCAACACGATCAGAACAGAGGAACCAGACACACGCTCCCTCAACACGATCAGAACAGAGGAACCAGACACACGCTCCCTCAACACGATCAGAACAGAGGAACCAGACGCACGCTCCCTCAACACGATCAGAACAGAGGAACCAGAAGAACGCTCCCTCAACACGATCAGAACAGAGGAACCAGACGCACGCTCCCTCAACACGATCAGAACAGAGGAACCAGACACACGCTCCCTCAACACGATCAAAACAGAGGAACCAGACACACGCTCCCTCAACACGATCAGAACAGAGGAACCAGACGCACGCTCCCTCAACACGATCAGAACAGAGGAACCAGACACACGCTCCCTCAACACGATCAGAACAGAGAAACCAGACACACGCTCCCTCAACACGATCAGAACAGAGGAACCAGACACACGCTCCCTCAACACGATCAGAACAGAGAAACCAGACACACGCTCCCTCAACACGATCAGAACAGAGGAACCAGACACACGCTCCCTCAACACGATCAGAACAGAGAAACTAGACACACGCTCCCTCAACACGATCAGAACAGAGGAACCAGACACACGCTCCCTCAACACGATCAGAACAGAGGAACCAGACACACGCTCCCTCAACACGATCAGAACAGAGGAACCAGACACACGCTCCCTCAACACGATCAGAACAGAGAAACCAGACACACGCTCCCTCAACACGATCAGAACAGAGGAACCAGACGCACGCTCCCTCAACACGATCAGAACAGAGGAACTAGACACACGCTCCCTCAACACGATCAGAACAGAGGAACTAGACACACGCTCCCTCAACACGATCAGAACAGAGGAACCAGACACACGCTCCCTCAACACGATCAGAACAGAGGAACCAGACACACGCTCCCTCAACACGATCAGAACAGAGGAACCAGACGCACGCTCCCTCAACACGATCAGAACAGAGGAACCAGACACACGCTCCCTCAACACGATCAGAACAGAGGAACCAGAAGAACGCTCCCTCAACACGATCAGAACAGAGGAACCAGAAGAACGCTCCCTCAACACGATCAGAACAGAGGAACCAGAAGAACGCTCCCTCAACGCGATCAGAACAGAGGAACCAGACGCACGCTCCCTCAACACGATCAGAACAGAGGAACCAGACACACGCTCCCTCAACACGATCAGAACAGAGGAACCAGAAGAACGCTCCCTCAACACGATCAGAACAGAGGAACCAGACACACGCTCCCTCAACACGATCAGAACAGAGGAACCAGACACACGCTCCCTCAACGCGATCAGAACAGAGGAACCAGACACACGCTCCCTCAACACGATCAGAACAGAGGAACCAGAAGAACGCTCCCTCAACACGATCAGAACAGAGGAACCAGACGCACGCTCCCTCAACACGATCAGAACAGAGGAACCAAAAGAACGCTCCCTCAACGCGATCAGAACAGAGGAACCAGACACACGCTCCCTCAACACGATCAGAACAGAGGAACCAGACGCACGCTCCCTCAACACGATCAGAACAGAGGAACCAGACACACGCTCCCTCAACACGATCAGAACAGAGGAACCAGACACACGCTCCCTCAACACGATCAGAACAGAGGAACCAGACGCACGCTCCCTCAACACGATCAGAACAGAGGAACCAGACGCACGCTCCCTCAACACGATCAGAACAGAGGAACCAGACACACGCTCCCTCAACACGATCAGAACAGAGGAACCAGACACACGCTCCCTCAACACGATCAGAACAGAGGAACCAGACACACGCTCCCTCAACGCGATCAGAACAGAGGAACCAGACGCACGCTCCCTCAACGCGATCAGAACAGAGGAACCAGACACACGCTCCCTCAACACGATCAGAACAGAGGAACCAGACACAAGCTCCCTCAACACGATCAGAACAGAGGAACCAGACACACGCTCCCTCAACACGATCAGAACAGAGGAACCAGACGCACGCTCCCTCAACACGATCAGAACAGAGGAACCAGACGCACGCTCCCTCAACACGATCAGAACAGAGGAACCAGACGCACGCTCCCTCAACACGATCAGAACAGAGGAACCAGACACACGCTCCCTCAACACGATCAGAACAGAGGAACCAGACGCACGCTCCCTCAACACGATCAGAACAGAGGAACCAGACACACGCTCCCTCAACACGATCAGAACAGAGAAACCAGACACACGCTCCCTCAACACGATCAGAACAGAGAAACCAGACACACGCTCCCTCAACGCGATCAGAACAGAGGAACCAGACGCATGTTCATGACGTATATACAGTTGAAGTCGGAAGTGTACATACACTTGTTTGGAGTCCTTAAAACTTGTTTTTCAACCACTCTACAAATTTCTTGTTAACAAACTATAGTTTTGGCAACTCGGTTAGGACATCTACTTTGTGCATGACACAAGTCATTTTTCCAACAATTGTTTACAGACAGAGTGAATTATAAGTGAAATAATCTATCACAATTCCAGTGGGTCAGAAGTTTACATACACCAAGGTGACTGTGCCTTTAAACAGCTTGGAAAATTCCAGAAAAGGATGTCATGGCTTTAGAAGTTTCTGATAGGCTAATTGACATAATTTCAGTCAATTGGAGGTGTACCTGTGGATGTATTTCAAGGCCTACCTTCAATCTCAGTGTCTCTTTGCTTGACATCATTGGAAAATCAAAAGAAATCAGCCAAGACCTCAGAAAAAAAATGTAGACCTCCACAAGTCTGGTTCATCCTTGGGAGAAATTTCGAAACACCTGAAGGTACCACGTTCATCTGTACAAACAATAGTACGCAAGTATAAACACCATGGGACCACGCAGCCGTCATACTGCTCAGGAAGGAGATGCGTTCTGTCTCCTAGAGATTAACATACTTTGGTGAGAAAAGTGCAAATCAATCCCAGAACAACAGCAAAGGACCTTGTAAAGATGCTGGATGAAACAGGTATAGAAGTATCTATATCCACAGTAAAACAAGTCCTATATTGACATAACCTGAAAGGCCGCTCAGCAAGGAAGAAGCCACTGCTCCAAAACTGCCATAAAAAAGCTAGACTACGGTTTGCAACTGCACATAGGGACAAAGATTGTACTTTTTGGAGAAATGTCCTCTGGTCTGATGAAACAAAATATAACTGTTTGGCCATAATGACCATCGTTATGTTTGGAGGAAAAAGGGGGATGCTTGCAAGCCGAAGAACACCATCCCAACCGTGAAGCACAGGGGTGGCAGCATCATGTTGTGGGGGTGCTTTGCTGCAGAAGGGACTGGTGTACTTCACAAAATAGATGGCATCATGAGGATGGAAAATTATGTGGATAAATTGAAGCAACAATACTTTGACAACAAAGCCATTCTGGAGAGAGACTAGTCTATATCTTCACCACACACCCCTCCCCTTCTGAGCCATTCTGGAGAGAGACTAGCCTATATCTTCACCACACACCCCTCCCCTTCTGAGCCATTCTGGAGAGAGACTAGCCTATATCTTCACCACACACCCCTCCCCTTCTGAGCCATTCTGGAGAGAGACTAGCCTATATCTTCACCACACCCCTCCCCTTCTGAGCCATTCTGGAGAGAGACTAGCCTATATTTTCACCACACACCCCTCCCCTTCTGAGCCATTCTGGAGAGAGACTAGCCTATATCTTCACCACACACCCCTCCCCTTCTGAGCCATTCTGGATTGAGACTAGCCTATATCTTCACCACACCCCTCTCCCCTTCTGAGCCATTCTGGAGAGAGACTAGCCTATATCTTCACCACACACCCCTCCCCTTCTGAGCCATTCTGGATTGAGACTAGCCTATATCTTCACCACACCCCTCCCCTTCTAAGCCATTCTGGAGAGAGACTAGCCTATATTTTCACCACACACCCCTCCCCTTCTGAGCCATTCTGGAGAGAGACTAGCCTATATCTTCACCACACACCCCTCCCCTTCTGAGCCATTCTGGATTGAGACTAGCCTATATCTTCACCACACCCCTCCCCTTCTGAGCCATTCTGGAGAGAGACTAGTCTATATCTTCACCGCACACCCCTCCCCTTCTGAGCCATTCTGGAGAGAGACTAGCCTATATCTTCACCACACCCCCCCTACCCTTCTGAGCCATTCTGGAGAGAGACTAGTCTATATCTTCACAACACACCCCTCCCCTTCTTCTTGTCTCAACATTTAAAATTCTACTCAAGACACATTATCTTCACATATATTTTATATGCATTACACTGACAGCAGCCTGTCAATAATCAGCTAGGCCTATTGCCACGTGCGCTGCCCAAACTGAGGGCTTCCCAAACAGGCATAGGCCTACGAGCTTGTGATCTGAAACAATCCAAAGCTAACAGGTGAGGATAACACCAGTTACTAGGGCTGTGATGATAGCAGTTGAGGATAACACCAGTTAGTAGAGCTGTGATGATAGCAGGTGAGGGTAACACCAGTTAGTAGAGCTGTGATGATAGCAGGTGATGATAGCAGGTGAGGTTAACACCAGTTAGTAGGGCTGTGATGATAGCAGGTGAGGAGAACACCAGTTAGTAGGGCTGTGATGATAGCAGGTGATGATAGCAGGTGAGGGTAACACCAGTTAGCAGGGCTGTGATGATAGCAGTTGAGGATAACACCAGTTAGCAGGGCTGTGATGATAGCAGTTGAGGATAACACCAGTTAGCAGGGCTGTGATGATAGCAGGTGAGGTTAACACCAGTTAGCAGGGCTGTGATGATAGCAGGTGAGGTTAACACCAGTTAGTAGGGCTGTGATGATAGCAGGTGAGGATAACACCAGTTAGCAGGGCTGTGATGATAGCAGGTGAGGGTAACAGGTGAGGGTAACACCAGTTAGCAGGGCTGTGATGATAGCAGGTGAGGGTAACACCAGTTAGCAGGGCTGTGATGATAGCAGGTGAGGATAACACCAGTTAGTAGGGCTGTGATGATAGCAGGTGAGGTTAACACCAGTTAGCAGGGCTGTGATGATAGCAGGTGAGGATAACATCAGTTAGCAGGGCTGTGATGATAGCAGGTGAGGATAACACCAGTTAGTAGGGCTGTGATGATAGCAGGTGATGATAACACCAGTTAGTAGGGCTGTGATGATAGCAGGTGAGGGTAACACCAGTTAGCAGGGCTGTGATGATAGCAGGTGAGGGTAACACCAGTTAGCAGGGCTGTGATGATAGCAGGTGAGGATAACACCAGTTAGTAGGGCTGTGATGATAGCAGGTGAGGATAACACCAGTTAGTAGGGCTGTGATGATAGCAGGTGAGGTTAACACCCGTTAGTAGGGCTGTGATGATAGCAGGTGAGGTTAACACCAGTTAGCAGGGCTGTGATGATAGCAGGTGAGGATAACACCAGTTAGTAGGGCTGTGATGATAGCAGGTGAGGTTAACACCAGTTAGCAGGGCTGTGATGATAGCAGGTGAGGATAACACCAGTTACTAGGGCTGTGATGATAGCAGGTGAGGTTAACACCCGTTAGTAGGGCTGTGATGATAGCAGGTGAGGATAACACCAGTTACTAGGGCTGTGATGATAGCAGGTGAGGTTAACACCCGTTAGTAGGGCTGTGATGATAGCAGGTGAGGTTAACACCAGTTAGCAGGGCTGTGATGATAGCAGGTGAGGTTAACACCAGTTAGTAGGGCTGTGATGATAGCAGGTGAGGATAACACCAGTTAGCAGGGCTGTGATGATAGCAGGTGAGGGTAACAGGTGAGGGTAACACCAGTTAGCAGGGCTGTGATGATAGCAGGTGAGGTTAACACCAGTTAGCAGGGCTGTGATGATAGCAGGTGAGGATAACACCAGTTAGCAGGGCTGTGATGATAGCAGGTGAGGATAACACCAGTTAGTAGGGCTGTGATGATAGCAGGTGAGGTTAACACCAGTTAGCAGGGCTGTGATGATAGCAGGTGAGGATAACATCAGTTAGCAGGGCTGTGATGATAGCAGGTGAGGATAACACCAGTTAGTAGGGCTGTGATGATAGCAGGTGAGGATAACACCAGTTAGTAGGGCTGTGATGATAGCAGGTGAGGATAACACCAGTTAGTAGGGCTGTGATGATAGCAGGTGAGGTTAACACCAGTTAGTAGGGCTGTGATGCAATATTTTTTTCCATGGCAAAAAAAGAAAACATGAAGCAGACAACTCTTTGGTCCTTTAAAAACCTGCTGTACGTAACATATTGTGTTCTATAGTTTGGAAAATAAATAAATGTGACTCAGGATGACTACATAATGATGATTGTTTCCAACATTAGGGCTGTTTTCCTGAAGAAGTTAAATCTGTTTTGTTTCCTTGCAACAATACTAAGGAGTATCGCGATACTGGTATCGTCCTGGCTCTAGTAAAAGTTGAAGTACATGAACTAAATTAAAAAGTAGTGTAAAGACATCCAAGCACTGCATAGCAGAAAAGACAATGTGACAAAATGGGCATGTGACGAAGCATATGAATGGGAGGGCCTACTTGACTATGAAACCAAACCAGCCTGTAAACAACAAACTCACAAGTTGACTCTCCCTCTATAAACCCCCACTCCCCCCTCCCCGCCCCCGCCCGGTAATACCAAGCCATACAGGTGTGGGTGTGTCGACCAAGCCATATTTGCACAAGGATTCTGCCATTTCAGACCAACTGCAGTTCAAAACTGTCATATGTATTAGCAAACGGCACACAATAGCTGTGCATTATGGGCCTGGTAATAGCCTATTGGAGTGTGTGTGTGTGTGAGTGAGTAAGTGAGTGAGTGAGTGAGTGAGTGAGTGAGTGAGTGAGTGAGTGAGTGAGTGAGTGAGTGAGTGAGCGTGCGTGCGTACACGTAGAGTGGGTATCCATGATGGCGTCGGAGGACTTGGCTGCCGTCTTATAGGCTCTTCACCAACCATGCTATTTTGTTTGTTTTTTTGCGTTGTTGTTTTGTACATAATGTTGCTGCTACCGAATAGAGCTTCTGGACATCAGAACTGCGATTATTCATCTAAGATTAGACGAAGAGTTTTTCTTCAATGAGTCAGAGGGGAGGGATATACTACAGACACCGGACCAGGCCCGGATCCCCGTCATTCGCTGGAGAAGGAAACAGAGATTTTGCAGAAAAAGATCGGGGTGCCTCGTGAGGATCAGGCGACAAATTGCTAATCTGTCTTTGCCTTCCGTCCTGCTAGCTAACATTCAATCGCTGGAAAATAAATGGGACGAACTGAAAGCACGTATATCCTACCAACAGGACATTTAAAATCTGTAATATCTTATGTTTCACCGAGTCGTGGCTGAACGACGACATTAAGAACATACAGCTGGCGGGTTATACACTGTATCGGCAGGACACGGGGCGGTGGCCTATGCATATATGTAAACAACAGCTGGTGCACGATATCTAAGGAAGTCTCGAGGCTTTGCTCGCCTAAGGTAGAGTACCTCATGATAAGCTTTAGACCACACTATCTTCCTAGAGAATTTTCATCTGTATTTTTCGTAGCTGTCTACATACAACCACAGACCGATGCTGGCAATAAAACCTCACACAATAAGCTGTATACCACCATAAGCAAACAGAAAAACGCTCATCCAGAGGCGGCGCTCCAAGTGGCCGAAGACTTTAATGCAGGGAAACTTAAATCAGTTTTACCTAATTTCTATCAGCATGTTAAATGTGCTACCAGAAAGGAAAAAAAAACTCTGGACCACCTTTACTTCACACACAGAGAAGTATACAAACCTCTCTCTCGCCCTCCATTTGGCAAGTCTGACCATAATTATATCCTCCTGATTCCTGCTTACAAGCAAAAATTAAAGCAGGAAGCACCAGTGACTCGGTCTATAAAAAAGTGGTCAGATGAAGCAGATGCTAAACTACAGGACTGTTTTGCTAGCACAGACTGGAATATTCTTCCGATGGCATTGAGGAGTACACCACATCAGTCACTGGCTTTATCAATAAGTTAATCAAGGACGTTGTCCCCACAGTGACTGTACGTACATACAACAACCAGAAGCCATGGATTACAGGCAACATTCGCACTGACCTAAGGGTAGAGCTGCAGCTTTCAAGGAGTGGGACTCTAACCCGGAAGCTTCTATGAAATCCTGCTATGCCCTCCGACGAACCATCAAACAGGCAAAGCGTCAATACAGGACTAAGATCGAATCGTACAACACCGGCTCCGACGCTCGTTGGATGTGGCAGGGCTTGTAAACTATTACAGACTACAAATGGAAGCACAGCCTACCAGACGAGCTAAACGACTTCTATGCTCGCTTTGAGGCAAGTAACACTGAAACATGCATGAGAGCATCAGCTATTCCGTACGACTGTGTGATCGAGTGAGTAAGACATTGACAAGGCCGGGTTACCAGGACATGTACTCCGAGCATGCGCTGGCAAAGTGGCAAGTGTCTTCACTGACATTTTCAACCTCTCCCTGTCTGAGTCTGTAATACCAACATGTTTCAAGCAGACCTCAATAATCCCTGTGCCCAAGAACACTAAGCTAACCTGCCAAAATGACTACCAACCCGTAGCACTCACGTCTGTAGCAATGAAATGCTTTGAAAGGCTGGTCATGGCTCACATCAACACCATTATCCCAGAAACCCTAGACCCACTCTAATTTGGATACCGCACCAACAGATCCACAGATGATGCAATCTCTATTGCACTCCACACTGCCCTTTCACACCTGGACAAGAGGAACACCTATATGAGAATGCTGTTCATTGACTACAGCTCAGCGTTCAACACCATAGTGCCCTCAAAGCTCATCACTAAGCTAAGGACCCTGGGACTAAACACCTCCCTCTGCACCTGGATCCTGGACTTCCTGACGGGCCGCCCCCAGGTGGTGAGGGTAGGTAACAACACATCCGCCACGCTGATCCTCAACACAGGGGTTCCTCAGGGGTGCGTGCTCAGTCCCCTCCTGTACTCCCTGTTCACTCATGACTGCACGGCCAGGCACGACTCCAACACCATCATTCAATTTGCAGATGACACAACAGTGGTAGGCCTGATCACCGACAACGATGAGACAGCATATAGGGAGGAGGTCAGAGACCTGACCGTGTGGTGCCAGGACAACAACAACAACCTCTCCCTCAACGTGATCAAGACAAAGGAGATGATTGTGGACTATAGGAAAAGGAGAACCGAGCACGCCTCCATTCTCATCCATGGGCCTGTAGTGGAGCAGGTTGAGAGCTTCAAGTTCCTTGGTGTCCACATCACCAACATACTAACATGTTCAAAGTACACCAAGACAGTCGTGAAGAGGGCACGACAAAACCTATTCCCCCTCAGGAGACTAAAAAGATTTGGCATGGGTCCTCAGATCCTCAAAAGGTTTTTCAGCTGCACCATCGAGAGCATTGTGACGGGTTGCATCACTGCCTGGTATGGCAACTGCTCGGCCTCCGACCGCAAGGCAATACAGAGGGTAGGGCGTACCGCCCAGTACATCACCGGGGCCAAGCTTCCAGCCATCCAGCACCTCTATACCAGGCGGTGTCAGAGGAAGGCCCTAAAAATTGTCAGAGACTCCAGCCACCCTAGTCATAGACTGTTGTCTCTGCTACCGCACGGCAAGCGATAACGGAGCACCAAGTCTGGGTCCAAGAGGCTTCTAAACAGCTTCTACCCCAAACCATAAGACTCCTGAACAGCAAATCAAATGGCTACCCACACTATTTGCATTGCCCCACCCCCCGCTTCTCCTTATACGCTATTGTTATTTACTGCTGCTCTTAAATTATTTGTTTTTCTTATCTCTTACCTTTTTTATAGGTATTTTCTTAAAACTGCATTGTTGGTTAAGGGCTTGTAAGTAAGCATTTCCTTTCTAAGGTCTACACCTGTTGTATTCGGCGCATGTGACAAATAAAATTTGATTTGGTTACTCAAACAGAAATCAAGAGGATCATTGACCCTTGGCAACAAGAGTTCAGAGTGCTACTGTCAACCAGTCCTGGTGGGACCCCTCTTTCTCACTCTCTTCTCTCTCTCTTCTGTCTCTCGCTCATCCCTCTCTTGCATCTCTCTCGCTTCTCTCTCTCTCTCTCCTCTCTTTCTCACTCTCTCTTCTCTCGCTCTTCCCTCTCTCTTTTCTCCCTCTTCTCTCTCTCTTTCTTTCCCATTCCAATAATTATTTTACACCCCATCTCCATTGACTGTCTTTATCTCCAGGACTTCCACAGATCTGCGAGTTATGTGCGCATCGTTTCCCTGAACAGCAGCAGCAGTGAATGCCTGCACGTCTGTGAACCCCCAGACTGAGACGGGAAACCACAGAAATGCCAAAAAGCAAGAACATTTATAACTTGGCATAATCCACAGAAGTTCTCCAAACTTTATTAAACTATGATGTGCTGCTGAGTCTGTCCTCTCCCTGATTTGCTTCATAGAATTAGGAATTGGAATACTAGAATGGACATGAACCTTCTTATGATGTGATAAAGGTCAGCCATTTTGGTCAGGGAATTGGTCAACCGTGATTTGCCATTGCTGTGTAAGATAGTGTAAAATAATGAACTTGAAGAATGTTCCTGTACTGTATGTTTGTTAGCTAGCCATCTTCAGAGGAATGATTCTACACATGCTTCTAATGAACTGCCGATATGCCAACCTTCCGTTCAACCAATGCAGTCAATCCACAGCCATACACTGGTTGAAATCAGTTGTTGACAAGGACTTAGACAAGTTGTAAATGCAACAAGTACTAATATTGTATCATATAACATCACTCACAGCTTCACAAGAAATATACATCTGAGGACATTATAGTCTGTTTACATATATTTTAGAGGCTATTTACCGGTATACAGAAAATTGGTATAAAAAGCCTTATGAACTCTATTTTGAAGAGTTTATTTCCAAACCGCTATACTGTACATCTATTTTCTTGAAGAGCATAGTACTACAAATGTCAGATCCTTCCACGTGCACAGCATTGGCACCTTTGGATTACAGAGGATCAGTAGGGTTTGAAAACAGCGACCCTTGTGTTCAGTGACGGTATTACCGAATATCCAGGGTATGGCACAAGGTCGATATGAAGGTAGGACAATCTGGATACCGCCCAAGCATACTAGCTACATGCCAAATTGATAGGCTACCCTCACATATCTGAAACTACATGATCAATTGATGTTTACTGATCATGAAAAGCATGCAGTTACATCCTGTATAACTCTTGATGATAAGAGATAAATGTGGAATAATCTGAAATGTGTAGTTCTGACGAGGCTCTTCAAGACGTGATATTAAAACCAAATAGTTATAACATTTATTTAACAATCCCTTGAAAACGGCTTGTAGTTGTCAATGGTTTTAAGGGAGCTGGGGGTCTCCTTTCCAAATCGAACACTCTGCACCGTATTGTGACGTTTTATTGATAACATCCTATAGGATCTCTACGGTTTGCTCGATGCACAGATTCTCTATTACATGTTACAAATTCCAAGGGATAGTTTTTTTTTATTTTGTCAATGTGATCGTCCATGGCTCTGAAACAACACTATATTATAGCTATTAAATATGCTTTCCTGTACAGTAGGTTGTGCTGAACAGTGTGTCAATTTAATGACTTTACAGTTAACAGGAATGACCTGTTACAGCTTTCACAGAACTCGGTGTCGCTACAACAGCTTGTGTTGACTACCAAATAATAAACCATAAAAAAAAGAAGATAGAATTTAATGTTTCATATCATAACTCTGATGTCTGTTATGGAACATGAATAAAATAACACCTTATTAGACATAGGAACTTGTTATTACAGTACACTGGTAGGTATAACAATTTCAACAAGACATAACAGAAGTGAACTGAGTAAGATTCTAGTCTGAGGGGATACAAATGGTCTGTTTATGAATATTCTGTCATCTGTTTGCTCACCGCTTTACAACAGTCTCCCATTACCATTTACATTTAAGTCATTTAGCAGACGCTCTTATCCAGAGCGACTTAAAAATTGGAAAGTTCATAGATATTCATCCTGGTCCCCCCGTGGGAGTTGAACCCTGGTCCCCCCGTGGGAATTGAACCCACAACTCTGGCGTTGCAAGCGCCATGCTCTACCAACTGAGCCACACGGGACCACAGGAGACACAACCATTCACAGCGATGGTAGTTTCACCCACATACATTCTGCTGAAATATCTAGGAGGCAAGTCAGGCAACAACATGCCAAAGATAGATGACTTCAAGAGACTCCAATCCCTTTAATGTGGTTTTAGATTTGTTATTTTAATGAACCTTTATTTAACTAGGCAAGCCTGTTAAGAACAAATTCTTATTTACAATGACGGCCTACCCCGGCCAAACCCGGACGACGCTGGGTCAATCGTGCGCTTCCCTATGGGACTCCCAATCACGGCCGGTTGTGATACGGCCTGGAATCGAACCAGGGTCTGTTGTGATGCCTCAGACCACTGCACCACTCGGGGAGCCCAACACACTCGAGATCCCCCGACATTGTCACAAAGCACTGTTGATGATAATAACATCATGCTATATTGCAGTGGCTTGGCAATGAATGTTTCATTCAAGGAGAACATCACATGATAAATGATGCATGTAGTGTGTGACTCACTATGTGGACTTAAAGATGCCCTGGGCTGCAACTTAACTGCGCACAAATCACAGACTGAAAGCATCACAAAAGTCTCACAGCATGTTAGTATTCACCTCAGCATGTAATGCCTTTTACACACATCTTGCACTATGATTACATTAGTAGGCTGCAGACTGGGCTACAACCAATACATAATAAATAACAGTGTTATTAGCTATGGGCCTATTTGCTGCCTAGGCTCTTCAAATGCTTTGTTTTTTTCTTCTTGTTTTCTGTGCAGTTTCTCTTGTCTGAATAAGTTCGTGGTATGCATACAAGAGGTATGTATGTGTGAACCATAACTCCAATTGGGCAGCCTCCAGTCTCCACATTGACCAGGGAGCCCCATACGATTTTTTTTTTTTTCCACTCGGGAAAGTTTTGTTGAAGACCTGGACAGAAAAGCCCCACTCTTTCGATCGTTAGGCCTAAACATATCGTCCACGATAGGGAAAACACCATTGTAAACCAATAAATTGTGTTTATGTCAAAAACAGTTAGCAAGAAATGTCGGACCACCATCATAAATTACATACATTTAAGCGCAATTAAACTGCCAACCTCTGACCTTGTCTGAACAGGAGAACCGCAATCCCCTGACTTTTACATTGGCCGCAGCCCCTCATATCAAGAGGCACTACAGCCGGACGAGTGCTAAACAGGACAACTAAACATGACCATTGAATAAATATCTATGGAGGGAAATCTCCAGCCGAGTCCGTGGACTGCTCCATCTAGCTCGCCCGCTGGCACTCCGAGAAAAAGACGCCATGAACCGTCTCCAAATAGCAGAACTATACAACGACTATTGAGGGATAAACGTATTTCAAACAGAGCAAGGAAAGATACTTACTGGGGTGTAAATAAGGGTCATTGTGCCTTCTGTCCATAATGTGTGAGTTAGCGCTGTGTCGTTCTCTGTAGCCGCGCCGTCACAGGCAGCAACAGCATCCCAGCGAATAACACTCCCCAACCGGGAAAACTGTGCAAGGGCAGGTCAACGCGGGGCCCAGTAAGGGGGTGGCAAAAGCAGGTCTCCTCCCAATGACAACAGTCATCGAGATATCTAGCCCACGAACCTGACGACACTTCTCGCCTCGCAGCGTTACAACGTTGCAACCTAGAATGTATAAAACGTGACACAAATCATTTTCGCAAACAGAAAGTAACGAGAAAAAAATCCAATATGGCGTTCTAAAAGCCAGAGTCGTGGGTTTTTAAACCAAGTGAAATCAGGTGGATGTTTCCACATTTCCAAAAGCCTTTTTATACGCTCTACTTCTACACTCATTTTATTTTAGGCTACATTTCATTTGTATGTTTTATAGCCTACCAAATAAAACCTATTCATAATTTCAACAATAAAACAAATAATATTTTTGTCTAATCTTTGCCTTTAGGCTATGTTTTGTAATTACTCTGTAATTACATTTTGATTTATTGAACAATGTATTTTTTTATTTCACCTTTATTTAGGCCAGTTGAGAACAAGTTCTCATTTACAACTGCGACCTGGCAATAATCAATAAGACATTTTGTAGGGCCAGTAGGCATATTGTTTCGTGTAGTCAGTCCCTCGTCATAAATTGTGTGAATAGGCTGCTTACCGATTTTAATAGCCTACAATATTTTCACCTTCTGAATTATGTTCACACATTTAGCTTAGTTTTGAATATGATTAGGCCCATTTCCTTTAAATTGGATAGATTCAAATGAACAAAAATGTGTCCGTGTGTGCGTATGTGTGAAATGTATCCTATGTGTAATCTGAACGCCTGTGTGCAATGTTTTTGTTTATGTAGTGATATATAGTTATTTTTCTCTCTCCGGCAACCCAGAGCAGCGGTTTACCTATTGAAAAGTGCGGGTCCGGATCTCGTGACCCCCTGGAATCCCCTAGATCTTTCTTCGGAGTTTGGGGTCATTTGAGGGTGAGTTCGCGGTACCTCAGAAGGTTACTCAGGAGTCAACCCGCGCTGAGGGATTCACAATCTTGAACTGGGGGAGCAGGCCGCGCAGACGCTCTGTCAACGCCGGTCCCTGACCACTGAGAGAGAGCCTTTCGCTGCCCTGTTAATGGAACAAGCACCTCGACCCGCGGCCATGTAACAACGAGCACCGGAGAATGCTACCCAAGATGAATGGTATTTTTTCTCCAGTCATTGTACACTGATCAGGGCTTTTCATTTGTTACCCCTCCTCATCCCCACCCCCACCACCTCCATTAGATTACATAAATTCATTAAAGTCAAAGAGAGGCATTAAAAGGGCTATTTGTCAGTTCTCTCTTTTGTGTGTTCCTAATGGCTGCATGTGGTTCAAGGCATTGGGATTTTTTTTAAAGGGTTGCACATGGTTTTATGGACCACATGGAGCGGGAAATTTAGTGGAGGAAATCAGATGTAAGATTTACAATCACAACACCATACCATGCTTTTATGTTGCCTAGACTGAGGTCATATAAAATAGCCTTTTAGCCTATCTCTTAAATGGCATTTCATTTGTATGGCAGTCAAGGAATGGGGCTTGTGCAAATATTCAACATGATTGAGTAGAAGGCCTAATGTTATTGTCAACATTACCTCAAAGATAGGCGAAGCTGTGGGGTGTTAGACTACTGAAGCTGTGGGGTGTTAGACTACTGAAGCTGTGGGGTGTTAGACTACTGAAGCTGTGGGGTGTTGGACTACTGAAGCTGTGGGGTGTTGGACTACTGAAGCTATGGGGTGTTGGACTACTGAAGCTGTGGGGTGTTAGACTACTGAAGCTGTGGGGTGTTGGACTACTGAAGCTGTGGGGTGTTGGACTACTGAAGCTATGGGGTGTTGGACTACTGAAGCTGTGGGGTGTTAGACTACTGAAGCTGTGGGGTGTTAGACTACTGAAGCTGTGGGGTGTTGGACTACTGAAGCTGTGGGGTGTTGGACTACTGAAGCTGTGGGGTGTTAGACTACTGAAGCTGTGGGGTGTTAGACTACTGAAGCTGTGGGGTGTTAGACTACTGAAGCTGTGGGGTGTTGGACTACTGAAGCTGTGGGGTGTTTTACTGCTGAAGCTGTGGGGTGTTGGACTACTGAAGCTGTGGGGTGTTAGACTACTGAAGCTGTGGGGTGTTTTACTGCTGAAGCTGTGGGGTGTTGGACTACTGAAGCTGTGGGGTGTTAGACTACTGAAGCTGTGGGGTGTTGGACTACTGAAGCTGTGGGGTGTTAGACTACTGGCAAATGCATTGTTTTGTTTTGCCATTCCATCTAGATCTCTACCATCATCACCTAAATTCCAAGCCACCTCCCAAACACAAATATACACAAACACGCACGCGCACACACACACACACACACACACACACACACACACACACACACACACACACACACACACACACACACACACACACACACACACACACACACACACACACACACACACACACACACACACACACACACACACACACACACACACACGGTCAATGAAGCAACCCTTTGGACTAATCCCTTTGTATTCACAGCACCATTCCCACCAAACAATGTCCTAAAGCCTAATCCCTCACCCAACACAACAGACCTGGGCCACCTGCTAGCACAGCTCTTATAGTGGAGGACAGATGCAGAACAGAGAAGCAGCAACACTTATCAACCTAGAGTCAGGAATGTGTTAGCCCACTGAACTAAAGCCTATGCATTAAGCTTGAAGATCTCATAGTCTTCAGATCTAAGGCAGATGTTACTCATCACATGAGCCTAGTTCACCGAACGACCCCCATTACACATGCACAGCATAAATAACCATGTTGAATGAAACACGCATATACACAACACACAACACAGAATACAGAACACAGAATACAGAATACAGAATACAGAACACAAAACAGCCAATGCATGCATGCCTGCAAAAACACACTCTTTCCCCTCTCTCTTTGGCTGTGCTTATAGTGTGTTTAAGGGAAGTCATGGGAGACGGTTCTCTCTTCATCTGCTTCTGTCCTCATTAACCCATCTCCATCATGCTTTATCAAACCCCTCTGCTCCCCTCCCCCGACCACCTACACCCCTACCCCCCTCCCCATACATAGGCTTGAGATGATAAATGTTCCCCTTCCCTGTGGCTGCTGGGATGAGACAATGCCACACAACAGTAACGAACATCATCCATCTCACAAACACAAAAGATGAAATGTGGCAGACAGGGATTCTGTTTGGAAGGGAGGGATCTTTATTTTTGTTTATAACTAAGCAAGCTCTTGTCTACCTCTCTCTCTCTCCAGGTCCAGGGACTCTGTCTCTCTAACCGCCCTCTCTCTCTGTCTCTCCATCTCCTTGGGGTCCTCTTTATCTCATTTTGTTTCCTTCCCTGTGTGGTTAGTTGGCAGGGAAAGTGCTCTGGTGAGCATGCCAGGAATGAGAATATTTTTCATGAGTCTCGATGATAGAGCTGGGCTAGTATTAAATTCCCATATGAATCAGATCTGCTCTTTCTCGCTTTCTTTCTCTCCCTCCCTCTCTCCCTCTCTTTCTTTCTTTTTCTTTCTTTCTCCCTCTCCACCTCCATATTCTTTCCTTGGCTGTTGTCTTTCACCAGCATCCTTGATAGCCAGCCCCAGTAAAGGGGGGGGGGGGGGGGGGGGGGTCTAGGCACATGCAACATGAAATGGTTGGCTTTCCACTGGTTCTCTGGGAACAACCAATGAGTGTAGAGTTAAAGAGGGGAACAGACCTAATACAGTCTATCGCAAATCCATGATACAAACAAACTGGTGGTCTCAAAAGACACAATGTTGAGTCTCATTCTTGGAACACTTTTGAAGACAGACGCCAGTATATGAGTGTAACAGGATTGTAAGGAGTTGTCAGTCACATGTGTGCTAGCGCTGTTTATCCCACCTCATCTCCTCATCATGTACAGGTACAACTAACTGTATTATGTTCACTTAGACAGCATTGAATCCTGTTGTAAACAAACAGAAAGGATTACAGGAAACCAGTAACTAACTCACTGGTTAGATAGTCTGAATGGACTGTTATCAAGACAATAGTATATTAATGGTCTGTTATGAATTATGCAAATTACAATGTAATTACAATGCTGTGCTTCAGATATACCTACCAGTTATGATCTAACGGAAAAACGAATCATACCAGACATAGCAATTTCCATAGCAACGAATGTATCCAAAGCCCCTAATCAATTTTACACAGATGTTCCGTTTAACCGTTCTGACTTCTGGCATTAGGGTAACCTGTTAATCTCCTGTCTGGTTCTAGGGGCTTAACACACAATCACCATGATGGGACCTCCTAGACCTGGACCTATCGTCAGGTTAAAACACCAACGCCACTACCCATCATACCATGCGCCTCCAAACAACTACCACTACCATTCAATGTCATTATCAGTTAGTAACACAAGACAATCAAGACTACATCAACCTACCAACAGTGTTGATTATGTTTTAATGGTCTTGTTACTTTGTCACATAATGATCAAGTAAAGAAAGAGGTTAAATATCTTTATCTGGAGCTGTTCTTATAGAACAGAGCGGATCCAATCCGTCCAATGCGTAGGGAGGTAATCAGGAAGACCACCTCGGGTTAAGCCTTCCCTGTCCCAAGTTGCCCAGGACAGATTATTCCAGGCAGGCACTTGCTACTGATCTTTACTATGCCAATGTGAGTGACCTGCGGCTGGGGCATTTAGGAATCACCACTAAGGTCTAAGAATATACCTGGAAAGAACAGGCTTCTATTGTTACCACAGAACAGGGCCCCCAGCCCAGCTTGAACTGGCTGGCATGTCCCCATCTGTCTGTCTGATCGATTGGAAAGGAAACCTGGCTATGGAACTGGCTGACTGTTGCTGTCTCACCTTTCAAATGTGTAATACAGCGTGTCCAGATATAGTCTACAGTAGACCATAGTCTGAGTGGACAAGGCCTCTTTCACTAATTGTAGGACTATTTTGTTAATTGAAACATATTTGAGGCTGCCACTGGGGTGGAACTGGTGAATAATTGTGTTTTTGGGGTGTAGTTGTGTTTTTCATTTAAAGGCATGAATAGAGGCCAAAAGTCGCTATATGATTAAATCAGAACGTCAGCTTTCTCTGCATACATTAACCCTACTAAACCAATGATGCCCTTCTAACCCTAAGCCTATTGTTGACAAAATATCTGTCCCCTTCACTTTAGGAGTAATATAAAGAATTGTTTTAAATTGGGGTGACGGATATGGCTAATTGTGTGTACCCACTGGTTGAGGAAAATTATAATTTTTAGAACCTGTGCTTTGCTGCAACCTCATGGTGTATCTCGTCATTACAACCACCGAGGGATTTATATAACCTTCTCGGGAGCCGTAGATTTACGGTAAAGCAAGACGTGTATCTTGTTTTCGTAGAACAGGAAGAACATTTATCTGTGAATACGAACCAGCAACATGTACAGCCGATGCTAAGCTTTTGACCTATTAGAATAAACTATAACCTATTTCTTTAAAATCGGTTACTAATGTATTCGAGGAAGGATGTCGTCCGAGTTAATGTTAGACTTCGAGACTCAAGAACAAGAAATGATGAACAGTGAAACTGGCACCATGTCCATCGACCAGGATGGCGAGTGGGGTAAGCAAGCGTCACTTGCCAACAGCTAACGTTAGCTAGCTAGTGTAGCGTTACAGCGAGACACTTACTCCTCGGAAATGTGTACCACAAATGTCAACATGTTGGTTGTGTTTACGATGGTTATAGTCGATCGAATGAATGTTCTTCATTTGCCTGCTTGTTGCTAACATTGTAGCTAGCTAGTTGTTTGGCAAGCTGGCTAGCTATAACTGCCTCAAGTCAGTAACCGCTATCGCCCACTTGTAGCTGTTGCCATGTCTAAAAAGAGAACGTTTTACAATCTGAATTCTCTACAATCGAAGTTAAATTATTTGTAACCATTATCTCTGCCCTGTGCTAGCTAGCCTGTTAGGGGGTTAGGGTTATGAATTCGCGAGAAGAGATTTTAAAAAAATGGATTACAAAACGTCTTCTCATTTTAGTCATAGATATGGCTAGCCTTAGCCCAACATGTACTCTTGGGAGCCAACTGTTACATTTTAAGCAAAGATAGAAAATTGAGACAGATATTTGACCGGATGTATAAATGTGAAGCATCCGGTTGGTGTTTCCAATCACTACCAAGTTGGAGCGAGATGGATTTTTGGCCGACATTCTGCTTATTTACTCATCGATTAAACATTTGATCTTAGTGCAGTTTTCTGTTTCTAAAACTAGAATCTATTACGAACAGAGCGGACACATGCTTGTAGACTTTACCCTTTACCAAAGTTTCCCCAAAATTGCGTTGTTTAGAAGGAGTGTACTCGCACTTCACAGAGTAGGCCTTCCCTAACGGAAATATGCAAATACATGCTAGAACGCGCCAATCGGCTCTAGTCTCTGCCCACTTGGTGTAATTTGCTCCCATTAGAAACGACATGCTGTGTGGTCTTGCTTGGGTTAGTTGTAAAAAGCTTTGCCTTAATGTTCAAGAACTTTACGTTATTTTCAGAGGTAGACTGGCTCTGGTGGCCAAAACACCCAAATCGAAACGTGAATCGATTATCAATTGCGATAGGGTTCTAGAAACATAAAGCCCTTTACTTTAATATCACATCAAAATCATTTCACTAATGCAAAATATACACTTACTGTACACAGTTTTAACCGGCTTTATCACAGTTGCAGCCAACTTAATTTTTCAGTGACAACACGTTTCTGGTGGCCTTCTTCAGTTGCACACAGGTGTTCAGAGCATGCTAGACAGCTAATTTCCACAGGTGGCTTTGTTTTACGGCTGTCTTCCGTAAATATGTGCTGTAACGAGCGTAGGGGCTCTTAACACAACTCCCTCATACAGAAGATACCTTGGTCCAATGACTCTTATGTGTTATTGTAATGGATGTGAAATGGCTAGCTAGTTAGCGGGTACGCGCTAGTGGCATTTCAATCAGTTACGTCACTTGCTCTGAGACTTAAGTAGGGTTTCCCCTTGCTCTGCAAGGGCCGCGGCTTTTGTGGAGCGATGGGTAACGATGCTTCGTGGGCGACTGTTGTTGATGTGTGCAGAGGGTCCCTGGTTCGTGCCCGTGTCGGGGCGAGGGGACGCCGTAAAGTTATACTGTTACATTATGTAATGGAACTGAGAGTCATGGTCAAATCAAATGTATTGGTCACATACATGGTTAGCAGATGTTATTGCGAGTGTAGAGAAATGCTTGTGCTTCTAGTTCCCGACAGTGCAGCAATATCTAACAATTCCACAACAAATACCGAATACACACAAATCTAAGTAAACCATAAGAATGTATACATATGTGGATGAGCAATGGGCCAGGCTAGCCTAAGACCTTTTAGAATCCAAGAGTGAAATGCTTACTCACCTCTCTCACACCTACAGGGTCATTGTGCAAAATGGTACACAGCATCATTGGATTTGTGTGCAACAAAAGTTCAACATTCACCTTCTGCTGCCATTTCTGCCAAGCCGTCTACACGTACAATTTGATGCATACGTTCGATAAATCCAACGTACGCACCAAACAGAACGCACTGGAACTGCCTCAACAACGCAATGCTGCAAGGAAAACATAGCGTTTCATTAGAATGGACTTCTGGTGTACCAAAACGCCATGGCGCTGTCGGTGTGATCGAGGCGTAACATGTAGGCTCTAGTGTTGTCACGATACTGGAATTTTGACTTCGATACCTTTTAGTATCACAATACTCGATACCATCACGATAATCTACCAAAACAACACCAAAATGATACCAGGGCTAAATAAGGCATATTAGCCAAAGTCACAGAATGGCACTTGATCCAGACAGATCTTTTGATTTCAATATCATTCATTACATTAGTCACTTGTTTTTTTATGTATTCATGAATGAATCAATTATACAATGTTTCGAACCACATAATAGTAATCATTTGTTTGAATAGTAAATCTGTAGTCTGTTGATAAACTGGGTAAATCAAGATGTAGCCACGGCCTATTCACAATACAGGTGAATGCATATCCAATAGGACTGTGTGCATGCATTGAGTTACTAGGCCTATTCACAATACAGGTGAATGTATATCCAATAGGACTGTGTGCATGCATTGAGTAACTAGGCCTATTCACAATACAGGTGAATGTATATCCAATAGGACTGTGTGCATGCATTGAGTTACTAGGCCTAGTCACAATACAGGTGAATGCATATCCAATAGGACTGTGTGCATGCATTGAGTTACTAGGCCTAGTCACAACACAGGTGAATGCATATCCAATAGGACTATGTGCATGCATTGAGTTACTAGGCCTATTCACAATACAGGTGAATGCATATCCAATAGGACTGTGTGCATGCATTGAGTTACTAGGCCTATTCACAATACAGGTGAATGTATATACAATAGGACTGTGTGCATGCATTGAGTTACTAGGCCTATTCACAATACAGGTGAATGTATATACAATAGTACTGTGTGCATGCATTGAGTTACTAGGCCTATTCACAATACAGGTGAATGCATATCCAATAGGACTGTGTGCATGCATTGAGTTACTAGGCCTATTCACAATACAGGTGAATGCATATCCAATAGGACTGTGTGCATGCATTGAGTTATTGAGCTTGTTCTGACTGATTTTTCATGGATGAAAATAAATCTGTTTCTCTTCCATTTGGGTCTTATTTTATTATGCTGATCAACAACATTTGCATAGAAGAAGTAATCTCTTTTATAAAAGTGTGCACCGTCTCTTTAAAGGGGCAATCAGCAGTTGCTACATCAATTTTTGGACTTATAAATGTACTGATATGTATCCATTGAGTCTTAAAGAATATAACTTATAAATGCCTCATGAGCTTAGTTCAAGTGTCATACCCTATCAGAACCCAAAATACAAGCTTGTTTTAATGCAACGGTGTAAACAAACACTATATAGCCTCAAAACATGGTTAAAAATATCATTTTGATATCATGGATGGTCAGTCCTTGCATCCACACCTCTGTCTATGAATTTGTGTTTACATTTCTCCAGCCACATCCCTCAGCTTTTCACTGTACCAGGGGCGGGGATGCGGGTTTTGTTATTGTTTCTACTGCTGATTGCTGCTTTGAGACCCATGACATTTACACACAGTCTGTTCGACGCTCGAGCAAAGATGATCTTGACTGGGGGAGACAAAGTGAACGAATAAAGTTTTTGGTGACAATCCGCTTTGTAATTCCAGCAATATTTTGCGTTATTGTGTGCATCACAAACAAGGTAATAGGGTAGTGAAGTGATGTTAGCTTCAGCTGTAAACTAGCAAAGAAAGCTAGCCTATAAAGCTAGAAGCTACCGGTGTCTTCTTGCATTGTAAAGTGTTCTAGCCTTTAATGGACCATTGTTTTGGGAACAGTAATTAACCGTTTCAACATTTCTACATGCCGTGTTGCGTCGATCAAGTGAGTTAACTTCTGTGCAGCATAATGTGATGCAGCCCAGACTCCCAGTGGTTCCCCAGGACAGACTAGAGTCAGTATGAGAGAGGAGATAACATGATATAGCCCAGACTCCCAGTGGTTCCTCAGGACAGACTAGAGTCAGTATGAGAGAGGAGATAACATGATACAGTCCCAGTGGTTCCTCAGGACAGACTAGAGTCAGAATGAGAGAGGAGATAACATGATACAGTCCCAGTGGTTCCTCAGGACAGACTAGAGTCAGAATGAGAGGGGAGCTAACATGATGCAGTCCAGACTCCCAGTGAGTGTAGTGGTTCTTCAGGACAGACTAGAGTCAGTATGAGAGGGGAGCTAACATGATGCAGCCCAGAAGCATTGTCTTCAACGAGATCCGAAGGGCCACAGTGAAAATTGGTTATGTTTCCTCATGGTCAAAATGAACAAAAAATAGTCCTCTATCCCTTATTTCTTTGTGATTTTTAGTGAACTGGACATTTCAAGAAAATGTACTATGAATGTAGATCCATTATGTCTACACAGTTTAGATTTGGTTTTAGTCATTTTACAGCACATTCCAATTTTTTAAAATGTTTTTATTTAACCTTTATTTAACTAGGTAAGTCAGTTAAGAACAAATTCTTATTTACAATGACGGCCTAACCCGGATGATGGTGGGCCAATTGTGCGCCACCCTATGGGACTCCCAATCATGGCCGGTTGTGATACAGCCTGGAATCGAACCAGGGTCTGTAGTGATGCCTCTAGCACTGAGATGCAGTGCCTTAGACTGCTGCGCCACTCGGGAGCCCTTACAAACAGGAAAACGTAAATGGAATGTTTACTAATTTGATTAAACAAGTGGGCCGTCAGTTATGCAGTAACAATGTGTAAATAATAAATGAATAGCCGTATCTATGACATAAAAGAAGCCGTTTACAATATGAATTCTTCTTTGTAGCCCCATATGGCTAAACTGTGATTAACTGTCTGACCTGACGTTGTGGATAACTATCTGAAACATGTCAAGACATCTGTTAAACCAGCCTTTGATGAAAACGGTAGTTAGTCTTTGGCGAAGGCAACTAAAGTATTGTTTTCATGTAAGGCTACTGTATTGTTTTCATGTAAGGCTACTGTTAAATCAGACGTGTGTGTGTGTGTGTGTGTGTGTGTGTCTCAAGCAGACATCAGCCTGTTTGACGAGCTGGACAACCTTGGAGATGCAGACGAACTTCTTCAGGCCTTGGAGTGCGTGGGATATGTGAGTACAGGACTACACAGACACACTCTAGGCAACACTGTTCCTTTAAAGTGGAACTGACAAGCGTTTTAACTACTTTGCAGATATGAAACAAACAGACAATCATAATATCAGTAAAAGAAAATATCAAATTCCCAGTTTCTGCTACAAAAACAATAGGTTCTATTTGATTATAGAGTAAGGTATTGTTGGCAGAATAGATGGATGTGGTTCAATGCATGATTCATATAATTCACCAATAAATCTCTTGGGAAGTCCCACAAATATTGCTATCAGGTTTTAAATCACAGCTGGCCTGTTAACATTGTTTGGTTCCTCCAGCTATTGAGGAATGCACTGTTTCAGTTTCAAAGACTCAATCTTTTTGGGTAAAAACAGATGAATCTAACAAAAGCTGGGAATGTCAAGACAATCAAACTAGCAATGGCAATGATCCCAGGTCAGTCGTACCATGGCTAATAGGTTAGCTTATCTATTTAGTTAGCTATTTATTTACCAAGCTAAAAACAAAAACGGAGTGTAATGTTAGCTAGCTAGCTGCTGGGAGGATGTTGTCATTGGACGAGTGGGTGATTGGCCGACTCCCCTCCTGAGAAAGATATATCGCCCAGCCCTTTTAGTGTTTATAGTAAACGATGCCAGGCCCGTGTGGTAAATGGCTTATTTGCATATAGGCCTACTCTAGCTCTGATTGGCTATGGCACAACGGTCTGTGTAGACTCCGGTACTGGACAAGACAGATGTTGTTGTTTTTTCATTAGGTTTTATTTACTGCAGTGTCTATTAATTGTACCAACGCACGGCCACTTTCCCACTATATATATTGCTATAGAATTTTCACAAATGCCTTTAGTATACATCATTTCCAAACATTCTATGAATTACCATATCTAAATGCTCCCTTGTCATAAAATGTTTTTTTTAAAGTAAAAAAGCGTCATATTCTTCCCTGGGGTTGTATATGAACATATTTTTTTTAACAAGATTTCATGTTGCTAAAACACCGTCAGTTCCACTTTAGAAAATCGTAACAGACCAGATTCACAGTGAACCATGATAATGTGAAGTACAGTGATTGTGTGTGTGCTCTGTTTAACCCTCTAGGCCGGCGATGCCCCTGACCTCGACTTTGACATGGACCTGCCTCCCTGGAGCACTGACACAGGTGTGTCTAATACCGGTCTAATCAGGTCTATGGTATAAGGTGATAATGTATTGGACAAAAATAGTTTAAACATGTCAGTACCAGTATTTCTCTCGTGTAAATTTGAGTGTGGACTCTCTCTCTCCTGCCCATACCATGAGCTCTGTGTCCTTGTCTGCAGATGGGGATCTGAGTGTGGACTCTCTCTCTCCTGCCCATACCATGAGCTCTGTCACCTCGCCTGCATCCCGAGAGGCCCTGTCACCTTACTCCATACAAGTAAGTCCCCTGTCTCTTTCCAGTGTGTTTCACTGTAGGTCGTTTTGCATTTATGTGTTTGACGTGCCTATTTCCAGTGTGCGTCTAGGCCCATCTGTGTTAGTTTGTGTGTTTTCGCCCCACATGGTGCCATTACACACGTTGCTACCTCTGCCATCTGCTTTCGCAATCCACACACACACACACACACACACTTGAGCACCTCATTAAGGAAGGTCTGAAGCACCTTGTCAGACTAATTATCCACCATCTGCCAGAGGTGTGGCCCCGCCCCCTCGTTAAAATGAGGTGATGACAACTCTGGCCATATTAACATAATGTAGCAGGCAGTTGTTTTCACAGCATGTCAGAAAGAGGACTAGATCTACACTGCACACTGTTTATTTCTCCTGCCATTATGATCAAGGACATTTGTGCTTACACCTCAAAGATATTTTGGATGTTGCCAAAGGCATCAGTCTTCAAGAACTTTGTAGTTCCTTTTAGCAAGATTTTCGGTGGAGGTAGATGGGGCCTTCCTTGGCCATACATCTATACAATCGACATTATAACACAAAAATATTTTTGTATTTTTGCTGTGGTGGCCACAATTTAGCAGTGGTGGCCACAATTTAGCAGTGGTGGTGCGCTGTGTCTAAATGCATGGAACACTGGATCTTCAGGAGGTAATGTAAAACCCCATACAGCAGTGAAGCATGATGGCCCATCTCTCTCTGCTTCCCTCTACAGGATGATCTAGCCCTATCTCCTCAGCCCTCTCCTGCCGTCTCTGTCTGCTCCGAGTCCAGCGGCTTCTCAGAGCCCCCCCTGGCCAAGAGGGCCCCCAAGAGGACCAGTCAGGCCACGCGAGGTCAGACAGACACCTCTCCATCATCCTCCTTTTCTTTGATATTTTCTTTCATATCAGGCTGCCATTTCTTCCTGTAGTTACATTGGCTTTCAGTGAAAATACTGTGTCACTCTCCCTCGCTAGTCTGTTTCTGATTTGGAAATATGTTATTGATTGACTTTGTTACTTTTTCCCGATCCATTAAAACTATGACGACTCAAGCCAAACATTAGTACAACCAAACAACAGATGTTTATTGGTTCAATTCCATTCGCCCTGCTTTCAATGGACCAAATATTTTGTGATGATACATACAATGGCATCTGGAGGGGGAAGAAAGCTCCATTTAAAAAAATGGAAACAGTTATGAATTATGATCCGTCTCACAGTCAAGCCAGCCCAGGCAGTGAAGAGGCCTATCCAGCTCACCCCCAAGGTGTCCATCCAGCCCAGACCAGTTGTAACAGCTGTACCCCAGCACGCCGCGGGCCCTCTCCAGACCATTATCATCCAGCCCCTGCAGACCACCCTGGTGCCTCACCCTGCTGTGGTCAAACCTGCCCCTGTCAGCATACAGCCAGCGCCACCTATAGGTGAGTTTAAAACTGCACTCAAATACATATTATTAACTGGGTGGTTGGAGACCTGAATGCTGATTGGCTGAAAGCTGTGTTATGAGACACTATACCACAGGTATGACAAAACATTTTATTTTTACTGTTCTAATTATCTTTGTAACCAGTTTATAATAGCAATTATAAACTGGGTGGTTCGAGCCCTGAATGCTGATTGGCTGACAGCCGTGGTATATCAGACCGTATGACAACTTCTTTTTACTGCTCTAATTGTGTTGGTAACCAGTTTATAATATCAATAAGGCACCTCCAGGGGTTTATGATATATGGCCAATATTCCACGGCTAAGCGATGTATCCAGGCACAACGCAATGTACCACAAACAGGAGTTCCAGGAGCCTGGTGCAGAATACACAGCGTTTCTCCCTCCTGATATTGACTGATACCATTTATTTAAATAATAAAAAATAAAAAAGACAATACAAGTAAGTGTCTACAAACATTTTTATTGCAGTGCCAGGTCTCTCTCTCCATTCAGAGACATCAGTATCTAGCCTGTCTGTCAGTGTGCCAGGTCTCTGTCTATTCAGAGACATCAGTATCAGAGACATCAGTATCTAGCCTATCTGTCAGAGTGCCAGGTCTCTCTCCATTCAGAGACATCAGTATCAAGCATGTCTGTCTGGACTTCATCACATCATCTTGCAAGTATCCATGTCCTAGCTCCATACATGTTTCTGTGAACACACACACACACACACACACACACACACACACACACACACACACACACACACACACACACACACACACACACACACACACACACACACACACACACACACTGTTCTATTACCAATGGCAGTTATCACCTGTTTGTGTTTCAGATATTACATATGCTATGTTGAAGACTGAACAGGTCAGATAAAACCTACCCTACTATGGGTCTCCCCATCAAACGACTCAGGCTGCCGTCGGACAAAAAAGCATCTCCAGTCCAGCTGTAGAAATACAGTAGGCAGAGTTGATCAGTGAAACACAGAATGAAAAGGCTGTTGCTATTACTGGACTGCGTTATTAGTAATCACCTCACTGTGGACGTGTTGAGTGCCAGGTCTCTCTGCATCTCATGCATCAGTGAACACACAGTCACTGTTCTATTACCAATGGCAGTTGGGGATAGGTGACATGACACACACAAACAGATACTATGTTGAAGTTTAAACCTGTCAGACTAAATTTACCTAATTCTGTTCTCCCCATTGACGACCGTTGGAAAGCAGGCAAGAGGTAACGCTGGAGATAAGGTCTTTGCCAGAGCCCCGATTGATGGCCATAGCAGTGTAGATTAGCACCTGGGCCCTCAAAGATACTGGTTGGTCACACACACACACACACACTGATTACATTATCTATGGTGGTTATGACTAGCCTGGTGGAACCAACCTGATCACTGCCTTTGCATTTCTATTTCACGTCAAAGATCATAAAATGTGAAGTGAAATAGAATGTTGAACACAGTGATCAGGCTAGTTCCACCAGGCTAGGTTATACCCTGGACATTATATGGTGATCAGGATGGTTCCACCAGGCTAGGTTAGACCCTGGACATTATATGGTGATCAGGATGGTTCCACCAGGCTAGGTTAGACCCTGGACGTTATATGGTGAATACAGTGATCAGGCTGGTTCCACCAGGCTAGGTTAGACCCTGGACATTATATGGTGATCACAGTGATCAGGCTGGTTATACCCTGGACGTTATATGGTGAACACAGTGATCAGGATGGTTCCACCAGGCTAGGTTATACCCTGGACATTATATGGTGAACACAGTGATCAGGCTGGTTATACCCTGGACGTTATATGGTGATCAGGCTGGTTCCACCAGGCTAGATTATACCCTGGACATTACAGTGCCTTGCAAAAGTATTCATTCCCCTTGGTGTTTTTCCTATTTTCTTGCATTACAACCTGTAATTTAAATTTATTTTTATTTGGATTTTATGTAATGGACATACACAAAATAGTCCAAATTGGTGAAGTGAAATGGGGAAAAAATTGTTTCAAAAAATTCAACCAAAAAAAACGCCGGAAATGTGGTGCGTGCATATGTATTGACCCCCTTTGCTATGAAGCCCCTAAATAAGATCTGGTGCAACCAATTACCGTCAGAAGTCATATAATTAATTAGATTGAACACAGGTAGACTTTATTTAAGTGTCACATGATATGTCACATGATCTCAGTATATATACACCTGTTCTGAAAGGCCAAAGAGTCTGCAACCTCACTAAGCAAGGGGTATCACCAAGCAAGCGGAACTATGAAGACCAAGGAGCTCTCCAAACAGGTCAGGGACAAAGTTGTGGAGAAGTACAGATCAGGGTTGGGTTATAAAAAAATATCTGAAACTTTGAACATCCCACGGTGCACCATTTAAATACATTATTATAAAATTGAAAATATGGCACCACAAACCTGCCAAGAGAGGGCTGCCCACCAAAACTCCTGGACCAGGCGAGGAAAGCATTAAACAGAGGCAGCAAAGAGACCAAAGATAACCCTGAAGGAGCTGCAAAGCTCCACAGTGGAGATTGGAGTATCTGTCCATAGGACCACTTTAAGCAGTACACTCCACAGAGCTGGGCTTTACGGAAGAGTGGCGAGAAAAAGACATTGCTTAAAGGAAAAGAATAAGCAAACGAGTTTGGTGTTCGCCAAAAGGCATGTGGGAGACTCCCCAACATATGGAAGAAGGTACTCTGATCAGAAGAGACAAAAATTGAGCTTTTTGGCCATTAAGGAAAACACTATGTCTGATGCAAACCCAACACCTCATCACCCCGAGAATATCATCCCCACAGTGAAGCATGGTGGTGGCAGCATCATGCTGTGGGGATGTTTTTCATCGGCAGGGACTAGGAAACTGAAGGAATGATGGATGGCGCTAAATACAATCAAATTCTTGAGGGAAACCAGTTTGGACAATGACCCTAAGCATACTGGTTAAGCAACACTCTAGTGGTTTAAGGGGAAACATTTAAATGTCTTGGAATGGCTTAGTCAAAGCCCAGGGCTCAATCCACTTGAGAATCTGTGGTATGGCTTAAAGATTGCTGTATACCAGCGGAACCCATCCAACTTGAAGGAGCTGGAGCAGTTTTGCCTTGAAGAATGGGCAAAAATCCCCATGGCTAAATGTGCTAAGCTTATAGAGACATACCGCAAGAGACATGCAGCTGTAATTGCTGCAAAAGGTGGCTCTACAAAGTATTGACTTTGGTGGGGTGAATAGTTATGCAGTTATATGGTGAACACAGCAATCAGGCTGGTTCCACTAGGCTAGGTTATAGGGCCGAGATGGTACCATTATCGCAATATATTTTCCATGGCAAAAATCTAATCTTTAACCTGCTGTATGTAAAGTATTGTTGCTATAGATACATGTGACTCTGGATGACATCATGATGTCTGTTTGCAACATTAGGGATGTTTTCCAAAAGAAGTTAAATCAGCGTCTTGTTTTGTTCCCTTACCACGATTACTAATGAGCGCCACGATTACTAAGGAGTGCCACGATACTGGTATCGTCCTGGGTCTACTAGGTAATACTCTGGACATTTATATGCATCTAAGATGTAGAAAATAATCAGTTTACATAAATTATCTAATGTGTCAAAGTAATGAAGTGGGTTACTTCCTGTATTTATACAAATGATGAGCCTTTGAAAGCTGTTGCCACTGACAGGTGAAGGTTGCTGGCAGTATACTTGCCAGCATGTGGCTGACTGATCTATTTATAGGAATGCTCACAGCCAGGGCATGTCTGCATGATGCTGATGAGCCCCCTTGCTGGTCTTCTCTATGCTGCATGTTCGGCTGAAAACTGGACATCTCTCGAACCACTGCAGCATGCAATCTCATGAGGTGGTGTGACAGTGTGATATAATAGACAGCCAAGTGGTAAATTGCAAAGAAAGGACAAATATTTTTGCTAATGCACTTCACAACCAAAATGACTATATTTAGTTGTATCTGCTTGGCTGGAGAATTAGCCTACTAGTTTATCAACCTGGTTAGTTTTGAATACAACTTTTAATTTTTTCTTTTCTTTTTTACATAACACACATTACCTGTCGTTGTTGATCAGGGCAGTAACTCGGGTCACTATCAGAGGCCTCATGATAGCGTGTCCTTTTCATAGGAGTTGAGGGAGACTGGCAACAGCAGAGGAGGTGTCACAAGGGTACTTGTGTTGCATGACACTTTTATTCTGAGGTCTTGCCTGACCAACTGTGAAAATAGCAAGTTAATTAAATTATTTTTGGAGGTCGCTAAACCATTGCAATCACATTGTTGGACATGTTATGATACCCACCTTTGCTTCTCTGGTATGCCGGCATCCGTTCATGACCCGGGGATCAGTCTTACACTTGGTCTAACAGGAAAAACAGGGTCAACGATTGTCATCATCCCTCAATTATAAACATATTTTGAGAAATAACGTAATCTCGTTTGTAAACTAATTCTATGATTTACAGATGTAGACTGACCGGCTCCAGATGGGATTAGATTCAGGCCGGTAACGCTGTTACACTGTGCAACCAACGGTGACATGTTCTGCTATGGCCCTGCGTTGGTTTGAGTTTGTTGCTGCCAGTACACTGTTGTAGTCCTAGTCAGACATACATTAGCTAATTCTACCATCGCTGCATCCAATATTTATTTGTGCACCAGACATGGGTTGCTCCTCAGAGGCTAATGTGACTGTTTCGTCTAAATTACACTAATTTAGAGTGGAATGGAAATACAATGACATAGCTAAAGTAGGCAAATAAATAGTAGGAAACAGCTAGCAAAGTTTGTCAAAAATAGCTACCGATGCTAATGTTAGCTAGTTAAAATACAGGGGTCCCCTCAATCTTAGTTGGCTAGCTAACGTCAGCTATGATAGAGATAATGATGATCAAAATATACATCACCAGCAGTCTATAGTCTAGCAACCGGTATACTCACCACCACAGGTTGGTCAATCCGTATAGGGATGTTCAGTCTCAAACGGCCGTGATCCTTTTGATTTCAACGTTTTGGGGGAGACGGAGCCCCATTCTATGGGTTTATTTTTCTGTCCCGGGTTCCCCCGGTGGGAGGAGTTTGATCCGGGTAAAAAAGTGATTGCATTCGGTTTGGAACCGGGCTGCCTCCCGCTCTGGCCGACGGCAAAGTCGTCTCAAAACAAATAATAATCACGTGGAGTGATGAGTAGGATTCAGTGTTTTCACATGCAGAAGTGACTGCTTTTGATAACGTGTTATCTGCCTTCCCAGTGAAAACTAGTTTTACAATTTAAACACTTATTTTATGGAAAAGTGATGTATGTTTCTGGACGATGCAACTAGCTTGCTTGTAGACAACATGACCAAGCGGAGCAGATTAGTTTACTGTTTGATTTGAGAAGGGTGATCTTCCCTCCATTCTTTCACGCGTTGACGTGGTGGTCCATTGTCGGTTCAACGCGGCCAGTGTAATAGGAAGCACAGTGAGCGGAGGGGCAATTTGCACGTGGAGCTTGGCGAAAGGAGGCATGATATGTTGACATTGTATATAAAAACCCAACCTTAATTTACTCGTTCTGACGAGGTTCCAAACTCAGTTTTAAACTGCCTTTATGACCAAACATTTTCCTATTTACACTCTGTAGTCAATTATGACACTATAATAAATGTTTCGGACTCATATCGATGCCACGTTGGTTTTTAGGGGCAGTCGATCTGTAAAGCATTAGGGAAGTTTTGGGTGAGTTTGGGAGGGTGTTGTGTATCGTTGGCCAGCAGGTGTCACCCTATCTCTACTTTCGTTGACCCTCTTTTTAGGATCTGTGTTTAATAATTTGTGAGTCAATGTTTTAGTAGTGTTTCCTTACCTCGGCCCACCAGCCTGTGTTTCATTCAGACCTACCAATCAGATCCTCTTCCTGATCTTCTACCTCAGCTGAGTCTGGGCCAATACAAACAGTTATGCCACAGTCTGCCCGGGACTAAAACAACACTGGAATATCTGACCTCTGTAGTCTTGAATGTGAATTTGAACCACAATCAAAACCCATTTTTAGTTTAGAGTTTGAATAGAACTTTCTCTCTAGATCAGGGCTCTCCAACCCTCTTCCTGGAGAGCTACCGTCCTGTAGGTTTACACTCCAACCCTAATCTAGCGCACATAATTCTAGACAATTAGCCGGTTGATGAACTGAATCAGGTTAGTCACAACTGGGGTTGGAGTGAAAACCTACTGGAGGGTAGCTCTCCAGGAACAGGGTTGAAGAGCCCTGGTGGGTGTAAACCTACAGGAAGGTAGCTCTCATGGAACAGGGTTGGAGAGCCCTGGTGTAAACCTACAGGAGGGTAGCTCTCATGGAACAGGGTTGGAGAGCCCTGGTGTAAACCTACAGGAAGGTAGCTCTCCAGGAACAGGGTTGAAGAGCCCTGGTGGGTGTAAACCTACAGGAAGGTAGCTCTCATGGAACAGGGTTGGAGAGCCCTGGTGTAAACCTACAGGAGGGTAGCTCTCCAGGAACAGGGTTGAAGAGCCCTGGTGGGTGTAAACCTACAGGAAGGTAGCTCTCATGGAACAGGGTTGGAGAGCCCTGGTGTAAACCTACAGGAGGGTAGCTCTCCAGGAACAGGGTTGGAAAGCCCTGGTGTAAACCTACAGGAGGGTAGCTCTCCAGGAACATAGTTGGAGAGCCTTGGTGTAAACCTACAGGAGGGTAGCTCTCCAGGAACAGGGTTGGAGAGCCCTGGTGTAAACCTACAGGAGCGTGCAACAGAACAGTGTACTGTCTAAACTCAGTTTGTTGTGTTTATGAAATAGTTTTCATTAATCATAGCTAAAGTTTGTATTGCTATGGATTCCCCAACGCTGTTAGCCTTTACGGCTGGGATCTCAAGTTTGTGTTCCTGTTAAGTAGCAGTTAGCTGCTAGCCGTCATGGAAACGGAGCAGGCTAACGCTAGTAGTGCTAACCCTTCTAGTGTTTTTATCCACGACTGGGCACAAATGCTTCAGGTGTGAGACGATTTCCACACGATCACAAGATGAAGATAAGGTGGAACTGAACAATGGACAGGGATTTGTCTGCCCTAAATGCACCACCATCAAGCAACTCAGGGAAGAGATCCTCCAGCTGCTCGCTTGGCTGCGAGAAAAGGATTAGCTGCTTTCTAAGTACACCAACCTTGCTGTAACCCAGGCAAACCGAATCTCATTTTGAAATCCCTCCTGTAGCAAAGCTGTCAATGAGTCAGGAGGCGTTAATCTGTCCCAATCCAACTGACAGATGTTCAGCTCAACTCCACGGCCCCATGTGAGACTGGACACTCGCAAGGCATAGGAGATCAGGGAGGCAGTCTGGCCACCCTGTTTCTATCTGAGAAGATCCGATCCAGCTATCAAAGAGCTTTGCCCCGAGACGGACCTAGCAGTCCCGTGAGTCAGCACGGATCCTGGGAGTATACCACCAGCTGGCGGCCGCCCAGTGGCACCCTCTCCACGACCACCACAGTTCAGCAGGTCGCTGACTCAAGACAGAAGGGTCTCGGGCCATCTTCCACCTTCCTGGGGTTTCCGACATCATCTGCTGGTGCTGTTGCTGGTGCTAAGAGTCGGGCTAGCCTGTCTCAAAGCCTCCCCCCCCCCCCTGCCCAAGACGTTCCCATCCTGCTCCCCCTCTTCCCTCATCTGATTCCATCAAGACCACCATCATTGTGGACAGCTCGATGGTGAAAAATGTTGGCCTGCCTACGATCTGTGGACCGACCAAGATCACCTGTCACCCAGGAGCCTGTGTCCATGACAACAACTCCCTCCTGCCCACAGTTCTGGCCAACTACTCCAATATTGACACCATAGTCACTCACATACAGAACCAGTCAACATTTTGGACACGTCTACTCATCCCAGGGTTTTGTCTTTTTATTTTTACTATTTTCTTACATTGTAAAATAATAGTGAAGACATCAAAACTATGAAATAACACATATTGAATCATGTAGTAACCCAAAAAAGTGTTAGACAAATTAAAATATATTTCATATTTGAGATTTGTCAAAGCAGCCACCCTTTGCCTTGATGACAGCTTTGCACACTCATGGCATTCTCTCAACCAGCTTCACCTGGAATGCTTTTCCAACAGTATTGAAGGAGTTCCAACTTGTTGGCTGCTTTTCCTTCACTCTTTATTTTAAAAATCATTGTGTTGGGCAATTTTAATATTCATGTTGACAAAGAGACTGACTCCAGTCATTGAATTCATGACTATTTTGAGCTTCATGGACCTTTTCCAACATGTTACTGGGCCCACCCATAACCGTGGCCATACTCTGGACCTGGTTATTACCCAGGGCTTTCTACTGTGCCCACCCATAACTGTGACCATACTCTGGACCTGGTTATTACCAAGGGGCTTTCTACTGGGCCCACCCATAACCACAGCCATACTCTGGACCTGGTTATTACCAAGGGGCTTTCTACTGGGCCCACCCATAACCACAGCCATACTCTGGACCTGGTTATTACCAAGGGGCTTTCTACTGGGCCCACTCATAACCGTGGCCATACTCTGGACCTGGTTATTACCAAGGGGCTTTCTAGTGACATATCCTCTATTGTTGATGATGCTTTATCTGATCACTGTTGGTCTTTTTTACTACCTTGTTGCCCGGCGCAAAGAGGAATACTGAACACATTATTAAGAAACGCTATCTTACCTCTGAAGTTGCTACAGATTTTATTGAGTTAATGAACAATACTCCACCACCTATTGTGCCTTCCTCTTGTGATGATTTAGTTGATAACTTTAGCAAATGAAGGACAACCATTGATGCCATAGCTCCAGTAAGGTTGAAAAAAGCCACATCCAAATGGAGAAGCTCCTTGGATGAGTGAGGAAACTAAATCAATTAGAAAAGTGGAGAAAGTCAAAGGTCCATTATGATTTTCTGAGAGCAAAACTTGGCATATACAGTGCATTCAGAATGTATTCAGCCCCTTTCCCTTTTTCCACATTTTGTTACGTTACAGCATTATTCTAAAATTGATTAAATAAAATGTCCTCATCAATCTACACACAATACCCCATGATGACAAAGCGAAAATCAGGTTTTTAGAAATGTTTGCAAATGTATTCAAAATAAAAACGGAAATACCTTATTTACATAAGTATTCAGACCCTTTGCTATGAGACTCGAAATTGAACTGAGGTGCATCTTGTTTCCATTTATCATCCTTGAGAAGTTTCTACAACTTGATTGGAGTCCACCTGTGGTAAATTCAATTGATTGGGCATGATTTGGGAAGGCACACACCTGTCTGTATAAGGTCCCACAGTTGACAGTGCATGTCAGAGATAAAACCAAGCCATGAGGTGGAAGGAATTGTCCGTAGAGCTCCGAGACAGGATTGTGTCGAGGCACAGATCTGGGGAAGGGTAACAAAACATTGCTGCAGCATTGAAGGTCCCCAAGAACACAGTGGCCTCCATCATTCTTAAATGGAAGAAGTTTGGAACCACCAAGACTCTTCCTAGAGCCGGCCACCCGGCCAAACTGAGAAATCGCGGGAGAAGGGCCTTGGTCAGGGAGGTGACTAAGAAGCCGATGGTCACTCTGACAGAGCTCCAGAGTTCCTCTGTGGAGATGGGAGAACCTTCCAGAAGGACAACCACTCCTCAGTAAAAGGCACATGACAGCCCGCTTGGAGTTTGCCAAAAGGTACCTAAAGGACTCTGACCATGAGAAACAAGATTCTCTGGTCTGATGAAACCAAGATTGAACTCTTTGGCCTGAATGCCAAGCGTCACGTCTGGAGGAAACCTGGCACCATCCCTATGGTGAAGCATGGTGGAGGCAGCATCATGCTGTGAGGATGTTTTTCAGGGACTGGGACACTAGTCAGGATCAAGGGAAAGATTAATGGAGCAAAGTACAGAGAGATCCTTGATGGAAACCTGCTCCAGAGCGCTCAGGACCTTAGACTGGGGAGAAGGTTTACCTTCAAACAGGACAACGACCCTAAGCACACAGCCAAGACAATGCCGGAGTGGCTTCGGGACAAGTCTCTGAATGTCTTTGACTGGCCCAGCCAGAGCCCAGACTTGAACCCGATTTGAACATCTCTGGAGTGACCTGAAAATAGCTGTGCAGCAACGCTCCCCATCCAACCTGACAGAGCTTAAGGGGATCTGCAGAGAAGAATTGGAGAAACGCCCCAAATACAAGTGTGCCAAGCTTGTAACGTCATACCCAAGAAGACTTGAGGCTGTAACCGTGCCAAAGGTGCTTCAAGAAAGTCCAGAGTTAAGGGTCTGAATACTTATGGAAATTCAGTTTTATTTTTGCGTTGTCATTATTGGGTATTGTGAGTGATTGATGAGGGGGGGGGGGGGCAATTAAATACGTTACAGCCTTATTCTAAAATGTAACAAAGTGTGAAAAAAGTCAAGGGGTCTAAATACTTTCTAAATGCCAGACGGGATCTGATCGCTAATCATTTGAGAGAAATCCTACACCTGCAAACCTACTGTATATGAACTTTCCTCCACATCGAAATGTGGTGAGTTTGCGGAATATTTTAGAGATAAGATAACAAACATTAGGCTGGGTATCAGTCAAGATAGACCTGATAAGAATTTTGATATGTGCCCTAGCCTACCACGCAAAGGTACTAGGGAGTTATTTTCCCTGGTTGACACAGACATGCTCAGCAAAGTGATATCACAACTTAAGCCTTCTATTTATTTCAGAATCTAAAATGACACCTAGGTTTTCTTTCAAAAACAAGGACATTTCTAAGTGACCCCCAACCTTTTGAAAGATAGTGTATATGGCTCACAACTTCCTCTCTAACTAAATCAAGAAAAGACAGAGTTACTTATTGTTTGAGCCAAAGTACAGAGAGAGAATCTGGCAGCACATTTTAATTCACGGGAAATAAAGATTAAACACCAGGTTAAAAAACCTGTGTGTCATTTTAGATTCTGAACTAAATTTCAAATCACACATTAGGAATGTGACCAAAATAGTTTTTACCACCTGAGGAACATTGCAAAGGTGCGGCCATTTCTCTCTCAGGCTGGTACAGAGAGACTCATTCCATGCTTTTATTACAAGCAGGCTTGACTACTGTAATGCTCTCCTGTCTGGTCTACACAAGAAAGCCATTGGTCAACTGCAAAACATACAGAATACTGCAGCACAGATACAGACCAAGACCAGACAGAAAGCACATATTACACTGGTTTTAAAGTCTCAACACTGGCTGCCTGTGAGTTTTAGAATACATTTTAATATTCTTCTATTGGTTTTTAAATTAATCCATGATTGTGCACCCCAATACATGTCAGACATGCTTTAAGTTATGTACCCAGTAGGTCCCTCAGGTCCACTGGCCTTTTAACTATCCCAAAGCCTAGGACCAAGAGGCATGGAGAGACAGCCTTATAACTATCCCAAAGCCTAGGGACCAGGAGGCATGGAGAGACAACCTTATAACTATCCCAAAGCCTAGGGACCAGGAGGCATGGAGAGACAACCTTATAACTATCCCAAAGCCCAGGACCAAGAGGCATGGAGAGACAACCTTATAACTATCCCAAAGCCTAGGACCAAGAGGCATGGAGAGACAGCCTTTAACTATCCCAAAGCCTAGGACCAAGAGGCATGGAGAGACAGCCTTTTAACTATCCCAAAGCCTAGGACCAAGAGGCATGGAGAGACAACCTTATAACTATCCCAAAGCCCAGGACCAAGAGGCATGGAGAGACAACCTTTTAACTATCCCAAAGCCCAGGACCAAGAGGCATGGAGAGACAACCTTTTAACTATCCCAAAGCCCAGGACCAAGAGGCATGGAGAGACAGCCTTTAACTATCCCAAAGCCTAGGACCAAGAGGCATGGAGAGACAACCTTATAACTATCCCAAAGCCCAGGACCAAGAGGCATGGAGAGACAACCTTTTAACTATCCCAAAGCCTAGGGACCAGGAGGCATGGAGAGACAGCCTTTAACTATCCCAAAGCCTAGGACCAAGAGGCATGGAGAGACAGCCTAATAACTATCCCAAAGCCTAGGACCAAGAGACATGGAGAGACAGCCTTTTAACTATCCCAAAGCCTAGGACCAAGAGGCATGGAGAGACAGCCTTTAGTTACTATGCCCCCAGCCTCTGGAATACCCTCTCAGGGGGGCTGAGGGGGGACCAGGAGGCATGGAGAGACAGCCTTTAGTTAAAATGCCCCCAGCCTCTGGAATAGCCTCCCAGGGGGGCTGAGTGGGGACCAGGAGGCATGGAGAGACAGCCTTTAGTTACTATGCCCCCAGCCTCTGGAATAGCCTGCCAGAGGGGCTGAGTGGGGACCAGGAGGCATGGAGAGACAGCCTTTAGTTACTATGCCCCCAGCCTCTGGAATAGCCTCCCAGGGGGGCTGACACTGTGGACGTATTGAAGAGATCAACATACCTTAGCTTTGCTTTTCCTCACTGTGCTTTAGTCTTTCAATTTTTATTGTTATTCCTTAGTTTGTTTATCCGCTGATGTTTGTTGTGAATATTTCTGTTTTTATTCATTTTTTTCCCATGTCTGAAATGTGCTGTATAAATAAAGCTTGATTTAATTTGGTAGCTCTGCTCTAGATCTACTATTTGACTTGCTAAAGGAAGCAGTCCTCATCTCATCCACGTTCCTTTATCAGCGCTGTAGCTTTGTCTAATCTCATCACCATGAACGCTGACAGGTCATTTAGCAGGAGACAGTGCCAGTGTTTCTGTGTGACGGATGGTTCCTGGCACAGAGAGTGGTTTGACACTGCACTGTGGGCCGCAGCTTTAAACCATGGATATGGTGTTTTATAAACATAGTATTGTATTACATTAGTATATATTACCGTGAGACCGTCTATTGAGAAATCTAATCATGTACACAGACAGACAGACATGTTCCATTTTTCTGTCTGTTCTTCCCTCCCTTTAATACAGGTAGGAGGGGAGGAATGTGACCGGTCATTGACCCTGATGGTTAATATCTGTCCAGTTAGTTCCTCAGTGTTCAGTTCTCCTACAGGTGGGGAGAAGGGAGTTCTATTAAAGCTCAGGGGTTAATGCAGGGTCGCTGAGAGGTCAGAGGGTAGAAGGAGCTCTGGGTGCACTCTGCACAGACAGTAGCACTGGGGAAAGGGGGACCGCTTTTTAAGATGGACCAGACAGTAGCACTGGGGAAGGAGGACCTCTTTAAGACGGCCCAGACAGTAGCACTGGGGAAGAGGGGCTGCTGATAATATCCAGACTGACTCCCAGCTGTCACAGGTGACCAAGTGCTCTGTTGTTTGTGTGGTTAGCGACTGGCGAGGAATACCGAAACACACAGCTTATTATTTAATAACAGCTCAGTAAAGGGTACAGTATATCATCTAAGTGTTGTTTGTCCCCTCCTAACAGGTGGTCCGTTGGTGCTGTGCCAGCCGGCCCAGGTGCTGCAGATCCACACGCCACAGGCAGTCACCGGGCACCTGGTTACCATGCCAACACTGACCCAAGAGAGGCCCGCCCCCATTGCAGTCACACTCCACAGCCCTGGCTCTGACGAAGATGTAAGTGTGTGTGCCTTGTCTGCTGTGTGTGTGAGAGTGTGTGTGTGTGTGTGTGTGTGTGTGTGTGTGTCCGTCCTACATGTCTGTGTTTGATCATGCTCGTATGCCTCTGATTTCATTCTCCTTTCCACAACAATGGAAGACTGTATCTCCCTCTGAAGACTGTATCTCCCTCTGTGGTGCTGGTTTCTCTTCACTTCAGTTCATTGATTTTAATTCCTGGGTGAAATACGAAAAAACAAAATGGCAGCTAGAAAAAACTAGCCACCATTATTATTTATGATGCTGTCAGTCTTTTTTCTAGACTGACAGAAACTAGATTCGCAGCATTCAGGATTGACATACAGCTGAGCTTAATGTCAAATCAAATTTTATTCGTCGCATGCGCCGAATACAACAGGTGTTGACCTCACAGTGAAATCCTGAATACAACAGGTGTAGTAGACCTAACAGTGAAATGCTGAATACAACAGGTGTAGTAGACCTTACAGTGAAATGCTGAATACAACAGGTGTAGTAGACCTCACAGTGAAATGCTGAATACAACAGGTGTAGTAGACCTCACAGTGAAATGCTGAATACAACAGGTGTAGTAGACCTCACAGTGAAATGCTGAATACAACAGGTGTAGTAGACCTTACAGTGAAATGCTGAATACAACAGGTGTAGTAGACCTTACAGTGAAATGCTGAATACAACAGGTGTAGTAGACCTCACAGTGAAATGCTGAATACAACAGGTGTAGTAGACCTTACAGTGAAATGCTGAATACAACAGGTGTAGACCTTACAGTGAAATGCTGAATACAACAGGTGTAGTAGACCTTACAGTGAAATGCTGAATACAACAGGTGTAGTAGACCTTACAGTGAAATGCTGAATACAACATGTGTAGTAGACCTCACAGTGAAATGCTGAATACAACAGGTGTAGTAGACCTCACAGTGAAATGCTGAATACAACAGGTGTAGTAGACCTCACAGTGAAATGCTGAATACAACAGGTGTAGTAGACCTCACAGTGAAATGCTGAATACAACAGGTGTAGTAGACCTCACAGTGAAATGCTGAATACAACAGGTGTAGTAGACCTCACAGTGAAATGCTGAATACAACAGGTGTAGTAGACCTTACAGTGAAATGCTGAATACAACAGGTGTAGTAGACCTTACAGTGAAATGCTGAATACAACAGGTGTAGTAGACCTTACAGTGAAATGCTAAATACAACAGGTGTAGTAGACCTTACAGTGAAATGCTGAATACAACAGGTGTAGTAGACCTTACAGTGAAATGCTGAATACAACAGGTGTAGTAGACCTTACAGTGAAATGCTTACTTACGAGCCCCTATCCAACAATGCAGTTGAGAATAAGAAATAAAAGTAACAAGTAGTTAAAGAGCAGCAGTAAAATAACAAGAGTGAGACTATGTACAGGTGGTACCGGTACTGAGTCAATGTGGAGACTATATACAGGGGGGTACAGGGTACAGAGTCGATGTGCGGGGACACGGTTAGTCGAGGTAATTGAGGTAATACGTACATGTAGGTAGAGTTATTAAAGTGACTATGCATAGATATTAAACAGAGTAGCAGCAGAGTTAAAGTGGGTGGGGAATGCAAATATTTTGGGTAGCCATTTGATTAGGAGTCGGGAGTCTTATGGCTTGGGGGTAGAAGCTGTTTAGAAGCCTCTTGGACCTAGACTTGGCACTCCGGTACCGGTGGCCATGCAGTAGCAGAGAGAACAATCTATGGTGGTTGGAGTCTTTGACAATTTTTAGGGCATTCCTCTGACACCGCCTGGTATAGAGGTCCTGGATGGCAGGAAGCTTGGCCCCAGTAATGGTACTGGGCCGTACGCACTACCATCTGTGGTGCCTTGCGGTAGGAAGCCGCCGTAATGAACAGCTTGCTAGTCAGAATGTGTTGCAGTAATGGAACAGCTTGCTACAGTCAGAATGTGTTGTCGTAATGGAACAGCTGGCTACAGTCAGAATGTGTTGCAGTAATGGAACAGCTTGCTACAGTCAGAATGTGTTGTAGTAATGGAACAGCTTGCTACAGTCATGGAACAGCTGGCTACAGTCAGAATGTGTTGTAGTAATGGAACAGCTTGCTACAGTCAGAATGTGTTGTCGTAATGGAACAGCTTGCTACAGTCAGAATGTGTTGTCGTAATGGAACAGCTGGCTACAGTCAGAATGTGTTGTAGTAATGGAACAGCTTGCTACAGTCAGAATGTGTTGTAGTAATGGAACAGCTTGCTACAGTCAGAATGTGTTGTCGTAATGGAACAGCTGGCTACAGTCAGAATGTGTTGTAGTAATGGAACAGCTTGCTACAGTCAGAATGTGTTGTAGTAATGGAACAGCTTGCTACAGTCAGAATGTGTTGCAGTCATGGAACAGCTTGCTACAGTCAGAATGTGTTGCAGTAATGGAACAGCTTGCTACAGTCAGAATGTGTTGCAGTAATGGAACAGCTTGCTACAGTCAGAATGTGTTGTAGTAATGGAACAGCTTGCTACAGTCATGGAACAGCTGGCTATAGTCAGAATGTGTTACAGTCATGGAACAGCTTGCTACAGTCATGGAACAGCTGGCTATAGTCAGAATGTGTTACAGTCATGGAACAGCTTGCTACAGTCATGGAACAGCTGGCTATAGTCAGAATGTGTTACAGTCATGGAACAGCTTGCTACAGTCATGGAACAGCTGGCTACAGTCAGAATGTGTTGTAGTAATGGAACAGCTTGCTACAGTCATGGAACAGCTGGCTACAGTCAGAATGTGTTGTAGTAATGGAACAGCTTGCTACAGTCATGGAACAGCTGGCTACAGTCAGAATGTGTTGCAGTAATGGAACAGCTTGCTACAGTCAGAATGTGTTGTAGTAATGGAACAGCTTGCTACAGTCAGAATGTGTTGCAGTCATGGAACAGCTTGCTACAGTCAGAATGTGTTGTAGTAATGGAACAGCTTGCTACAGTCAGAATGTGTTGCAGTCATGGAACAGCTTGCTACAATCAGAATGTGTTGTAGTAATGGAACAGCTTGCTACAGTCAGAATGTGTTGTAGTAATGGAACAGCTGGCTACAGTCAGAATGTGTTGCAGTAATGGAACAGCTTGCTACAGTCAGAATGTGTTGTAGTCATGGAACAGCTTGCTACAGTCAGAATGTGTTGTAGTAATGGAACAGCTTGCTACAGTCAGAATGTGTTGTAGTAATGGAACAGCTTGCTACAGTCAGAATGTGTTGTAGTCATGGAACAGCTTGCTACAGTCAGAATGTGTTGTAGTAATGGAACAGCTTGCTACAGTCAATGTGTTGTAGTAATGGAACAGCTTGCTACAGTCAGAATGTGTTGTAGTCATGGAACAGCTTGCTACAGTCAGAATGTGTTGCAGTCATGGAACAGCTGGCTACAGTCAGAATGTGTTGCAGTAATGGAACAGCTTGCTACAGTCAGAATGTGTTGCAGTAATGGAATGGTAAAACAGCTGGCTACAGTCTGTTGGAGGAAATATCATGTGACAGGTCAAAGGGGTGTCCGTCCAGTGCTTTTACATCATCTAGGTTGATGTAAGGACAGCTGCAACACGTACACACTAGTGATATGACCTCCTGTGGTGTCTACACACTATCCCAGTCATCTTTCGCAGGGCGGTGTAATTACCAGTACTGGGAAGTCCTACACACCACACTACACTGGTTTCAGCTCAGACAAGGTATTATTTCATTTCGGCAGAGGCCGTCCAAAAACGCAAACCAGGCTCAAACAAAACAAGAATAGTCAGTTATAGCGTATTTTTTTGGTTTATACTAGCCTGTGGTTTCTCAGTAAAAGTCCTCTGTGTCTTTTGTGCTGGTTTTGTTTTAGGGGGCAGCTTTCATTGTTCTCTATTAAAATCTAAGGGGTAGTTTGTTTCTTTTTTCTTTTCATTTGAAAATGGCGGCTTACGCACAGTTCAGACGCCGAATTTATGGCGAGTCAAACTTGAATAGAAATGTAAAAGTGGGCTGGCACGTTTTAAAAAGCTTTTCTTGACATACCGAATGGTTTCATACAACCGCTCTCAAGCTCGTTTGGTTTTGGGTTGAATTCGGGCATAACTGACCTCTCACAGAAGTCCTCCACCTGCTAATCCAGGGCCATGGTTGTGCTTCCGTTGTGGGTGTGATAGAGAAGCAACCTTTCCATTTGCATGCAATTAACATATATTAACATGCGTTAGCATTTCTCCCGACAGTAGAAGAACTTCTCTGGTGCGCTGCATCAAACACAGGCGTTCTTCAGCAGCTCTGCACAGAGAGGGTGGAAGAGACTCACACTAATGTTTCAGATGGCACTTTAACCTCTTCCAAAGAGAAAGTGACTCATTTTTTTTTGTTCAGTGTTCGATAGAGCGCTGTTTGAACTCGGGCTTATTGCTTTTAGATTGGTCTTGGTTTCTAGAAGGATCCTTCATATAGCCAGCAGGTAGTAAAATGTCATTCCTGTGGCTGTGAGTACCAGTAATTCCTTACAGTAACCACCACTTGCAACAGCCTTTGTGGTTTTCACAAGGATCTTTCAGAAGCACACATCCTCCCTCTCTCTGTCCCTCTCTGTGTCTCTGTCCCTCTCTGTGTCTCTGTCCCTCTCTCTCGCTGTCCCTCTCTCTCTCTGTCCCTCTCTGTGTCTCTGTCCCTCTCTCTCTCTCTGTCTCTCTCTCTCTCTCTGTCTCTCTCTCTGTCCCTCTCTGTCTCTCTGTCTCTCTCTTTCTCTCTCTTTCTCTCTGTCTCTCACTGTGTCTCTCTCTTTCTCTCTCTGTGTTTCTCTCTCTCTCTCTGTCTCTCCTTCTGTGTCTCTCTCTCTCTCTCTCTCTCTCTGCGTCCTCCCCCAATAGGACGGGTAGCCTATTCTCATCAGAGAGGTCTTTGAAACCTTAAATAAGGGTTTCAAATTTGTGGAAATGACACTAATTGTTTTATGTTTTTTACATTTTATCAGGAAATGCAGCTCTGTCTCAGGTTCTGCTGTGGTGCAGTGGTTGCACAGCCTTTCCTCTACAGGGAGCCAGGTTTTCCTGTGTCAACCCTACTTTGTCAAGGTTTTTCTAAGGTTTTAATCAGTAACCATGGTCAAAGAGTTAGCCACGGTGTACTGTCCATTTAGGGCCAGATAGCACTGCATTTTGCTTTGTGTTTGTGTTTACCAATAAGTAATGTAGTTTTGTTTTGACTGTGTTGTAATTTGGTTTATTCTGATTGATTGGATGTTCTGGTCCTGAGGCTTCAGTGTGTTAGTAGAACAGGTTAGTGAACTCAGCCCCAGGACCAGCTGGATCAGGGGACTGAGGCTTCAGTGTGTTAGTAGAGCAGGTTTGTGAACTCAGGACCAGCTGGATGAGGGGACTATTTTCTTTGCTCAGCACTTGGCATTGCAGGGCTTGGTAGTGATATGAGAGGGGGTGTATTTGTATTTTAGATGTTTCCAAAACTGAATTGCTCTTTTTGGAGTTTTTATTATTAGTGGATATTGGCCTAATTCTGCCCTGCATGCATTGTTTGTACTTTTCTTCTGGACATGTAGGAGAATCTTACAGAACTCTGCATGCAGGGTTTCAATGGGGTGTTTGTCCCATTTGGTGAAATCTTGTTTTGCAAGTGGACCCCACACCTCGCTGGTATAAAGTGCAATTGGTTCCATGACACATTCAATTAGATTTAGCCAAATTTGAAAAGGTATTTGAATTTGTGTTTTGCCCTGCGTGCTTTCTCTCTCAGTTCATTCACTGCATCATTAAGGTGTCCAGTTGAGCTTATTTTTAAACCTAAGTAATTGTAGTGTATTTTGTACCAATTGAGAACTTTGGTCTAATTCCCTGAGATCTGGATCTTCTCTGGAAAATCATTATTTTAGTCTTTTTGGGGTTTACTGCCAGGGCCCAGGTCTGGCAGTACTGCTCTAGCAGGTCCAGGCTCTGCTGTAGGCCATGTGCTGTGGGTGACAGCAGGCATAGGTCATCTGCAAGGAGTAGGCATTTAACCTCTGAATTGTGGAGACTAACACCAGGAGCTGACGATTTTTCTAGAATAGTGGGCATTTCGTTGATGTAAATATTGAAGAGTGCAGGGCTCAGATTGCAACCCTGGCGAAGGCCCCTGGTTAAAGAATTCTGTTATTTTCTTGACAATTTTAATTCTGCACGTATTGCCAGTATACATTGATTTAATTATGTCATATATTTTACCCCATACACCACTTTCAATGACTTTGTAGAACAGTCCTGTATGCCAAATAGAATGAAATGCTTATAGGAAGTCGATAAAGCAAGCGTATATTTTGGTGGACATGTTTATCTATCAGGGTGTGTAGGGTGTAAATAAAATCAGTCGTGCAATGTTTTAGTATGAATCCAATTTGTCTTTTACTCAAGACATTGTGCTTATTAAGGAAGTTTAGAAGTCTTACATTTATAATACTACAGAAAACCTTACCCAGGTTACTGTTCACACAAATGCCTCTGTAATTGTTAGGGTCAAATTTGTCTCCGTTCTTAAAGATTGGGGTTATGACTCCTTGATTCCAGATATCAGGGAAATAACCTACACTCAGGATAAAATAAAACAGTTTTAATATAGCCAATTGAAATTTTGCACTAGTGAGTTTGAGCATCTCATTTAGGATGCCATCAGGTCTGCATGCTTTTTTAAATCTGAGGGCCTGAAGTTTCTTATAGAGCTCCTGGTCAGTAATTGGGGAGTCCAATGGATTTTGATTGTCCTTTATAGCCTTTTCTAATCCATTCAACTTCTCATGAATTTGACGTTGTTCTGCGTTTGTGTCAATTTGAATGGTGTTGTGGAGTGTTTTAAAATGGGTTGTCCATACGTCACCATTTTGTATCGCTAATTCCTCTTGTTTCGATTTGTTTTTTGTTTTTTCCAATTGTGCCAGAGGTTGTTTGTGTTTATGGACTCCTCAATTGGTGTCAGCTGCTTGCTGTTGTACTGGGCTTTTTTGGTTCTGAGTGTTACGTTTATAGAGTTTAAAAGTCTCACAGTAAGGAAGGTGTAATTCACCATTATTTGGGTGTCTGTGCTTTTGGTTGGATAGTGTTCAAAGTTTTTTCCTTATAATTTTAAAATATGCATCAAACCAGTTGTCATCTGTGATCTTTTTTGTTTAGTTTTTTTATCATTTTCAATTGTGCTTCTTTTGCCATTTGCCTGAATGTGTGTGTGTATGTATGTATGTATGTATGTATGTATGTATGTATGTATGTATGTATGTATGTATGTATGTATGTGTGTATGTATGTATGTATGTGTGTGTATATATATATATATATATATATATATATATATATATATATATATACATATATATATATATATATAAATACATATATACATATATACACTGCTCAAAAAAAGAAAGGGAACACTTAAACAACACAATGTAACTCCAAGTCAATCACACTTCTGTGAAATCAAACTGTCCACTTAGGAAGCAACACTGATTGACAATAAATATCACATGCTGTTGTGCAAATGGAATAGACAAAAGGTGGAAATTATAGGCAATTAGCAAGACACCCCCAAAAAAGGAATGGTTTTGCAGGTGGTGACCACAGACCACTTCTCAGTTCCTATGCTTCCTGGCTGATGTTTTGGTCACTTTTGAATGCTGGCGGTGCTTTTACTCTAGTGGTAGCATGAGAAGGAGTCTACAACCCACACAAGTGGCTCAGGTAGTGCAGCTCATCCAGGATGGCACATCAATGCGAGCTGTGGCAAGAAGGTTTGCTGTGTCTGTCAGCGTAGTGTCCAGAGCATGGAGACGCTACCAGGAGACAGGCCAGTACATCAGGAGACGTGGAGGAGGCCGTAGGAGGGCAACAACCCAGCAGCAGGACCGCTACCTCCGCCTTTGTGCAAGGAGGAGCACTGCCAGAGCCCTGCAAAATTACCTCCAGCAGGCCACAAATGTGCATGTGTCAGCATATGGTCTCACAAGGGGTCTGAGGATCTCATCTCGGTACCTAATGGCAGTCAGGCTACCTCAGTCAGGCTACCTCTGATCTCATCTCTGGTCTGGTAGAGGTGGGGGTCTGGTGCGGGGGTAGTAGGCTGGGCCCGGTCCGGTCTGGCTAAGCCGATGGAAGTGGTGATGTTCTGGTGGTGGGTGGGGCCAGTGGGGTGCGCTGGGTCTGGTGGTGCGTTGAGGGGGCCTGGGGCTCCTTGGTGGTGCAGTGGTCTGGTAGGGGTCGTGGGTGATGGTGGGTCAGGGGGGTGTTAGGGGCTGAAGCTTCTCTCTAGGAGTCTCTACCGTCTGTTCTCTGTGCTGCAGCACCCTCTTGATGACAGACAACTCTTTTTCCATCTCCTCCTTTACCTGCACCAGCTCTCACCTCATAGTGACCTTTACCTCCTCCAGAGCTGTGGTAAGGCTCTCACCTCATGGTGACCTTTACCTCCTCCAGCGCTGTGGAAAGGCTCTCTTCTCATGGTGGCCTTTACCTCCTCAAGAGCTGTGGTAAGACTCTCTCCTCATGGTGACCTTTACCTCCTCCAGCGCTGTGGTAAGACTCTCTCTCTCTCCTCATGGTACCTTTACCTCCTCCAGCGCTGTGGTAAGGCTCTCTTCTCATGGTACCTTTACCTCCTCCAGCGCTGTGGTAAGACTCTCTCCTCATGGTGGCCTTTACCTCCTCAAGAGCTGTGGTAAGGCTCTCTTCTCATGGTGGCCTTTACCTCCTCCAGCGCTGTGGTAAGGCTCTCTCCTCATGGTGACCTTTACCTCCTCCAGAGCTGTGGTAAGGCTCTCTTCTCATGGTGGCCTTTACCTCCTCCAGAGCTGTGGTAAGACTCTCTCCTCATGGTGGCCTTTACCTCCTCAAGAGCTGTGGTAAGACTCTCTCCTCATGGTACCTTTACCTCCTCCAGAGCTGTGGTAAGACTCTCTCATCATGGTACCTTTACCTCCTCCAGAGCTGTGGTAAGGCTCTGGTGGTTGTAGGCAGGCAGGGGGGAGGATGGTCCTGCTGTTGGGGTGCCTGAGGTGAGGGGAGAGGTCGGGGTGCTGTCCTTGTCTTTTTTGGTTTCCGCTATCTTCGTTAGGGTGGGGAAGTCCTGCACAACAGAGCTGAGTGCAGCCTCACTGCCCTGGACCATGACAGTACCGTTCTGGTACATGTTTACCGTCAGAAACCCGTTTTCCTGGTCCTTCTCACTGTCCTCATGTGGATTTGCCTTCCCTTGCAGATGCCTTTCTTTGTGGTATAGCTGAAATGCCTGGTTCCAGCTTTATGCTAGGCAGTAGTGTGGTCTGTGTAGAATAACAGGTTTGTAACAGTCCTGTTTTGTGAGCAGTCGGCAAAAACAAAAGTTTCTGGGTTCTCCCTCAGAATTCTGTGTTTAAAATTGATTCTTCCTTTCTCTGATTTCTGCTGTAAGGTTTTATTTTTTTAAAGGGGGGAGGAGTCTCTGTCTCTGCTGCTGCTGCTCACTGCCTCAGTGGCCAGGTTGCTATGGTTACCACCAGTAAACAGTTGGAGCTAGATGGTAAACTGGTTGACAGATTTGAATGTATAATCTCTCTGTGTCCCCCCCCCCCCCTCTCTCTCTCTCTCTTTTGCTTTTAGCCCTATGTTTTACAATATAATGATGTCGCTTTGAATGAGAGCATTTTCCAAATGACTATAATGTAAAATGTTGTGTAAATGATAGTGGAGTCCTCATCATACCAGGGCTAGAGCCCTGCACTGGCAGGAGTTTTAACATTACCCATACCTGCCACGTTCAGGCCCTACTCTACCCAGGCCCGATTGCTTCTGCCTGAAACCCGAACCCCAAATCAGAAATAACTTCCTCTGTTAGTAAATCCATGAGCTGCTCCTCTGTCTGTCACTCTCTCCCTGCGCTCAGCTCGCTCTGCTCTGTGAGTAACCGTAGCAACACTCCGCTTGGGCTGCTCTGCTCACTCTAAACGGGCTGCTCTGTGAGTAACCGTAGCAACGGTCACTCTAAATGGGCTGCCTTGTGAAATAATCTCTCCTGTCTTATATTTGACAAGGCTGAAGCACTTCTGACACCATGTGATGATCTTAGTCATTTGACTGTACAATAGAGCAGCTTCTAAATATTAGTGATACCCTGCCCGTACCTTAGTTATTGATGAAGAAAACATTTGTAATATCGGGGCCTGTTGGGTAGCAGAGCTCTGATCAGGACTCTACAGTGCGACCATTTTACTCACATATGCGCTTAAATATTTTGCTGTGCAACCTAGAATTTTTATTTTACTTTTAATATTTACAAATATTTCTCATTGTGCTCCTAAATGTATTTTTGTGCACCTAAATCTTATTTTTGTGGACCTAAACTTACACGTGAAAGTAGAGTCCTGTATATTGTTAGTGGAATTACTCTTAAGAAACCACGAGCTAATGACTCATAATGAACCACGGGCTAATGACTCATAATGAACCACGAGCTAATGACTCATAATGAACCACGAGCTAATGACTCATAATGAACCACGAGCTAATGACTCATATGAACCACGAGCTAATGACTCATATGAACCACGGGCTAATGACTCATAATGAACCACGAGCTAATGACTCATATGAACCACAAGCTAATGACTCATATGAACCACAAGCTAATGACACATATGAACCACGGGCTAATGACTCATAAGGAAACACGGGCTAATGACTCATAAGGAACCACGGGCTAATGACTCATAAGGAACCACGGGCTAATGACTCATAAGAAACCACGGGCTAATGACTCATAAGAAACCACGAGCTAATGACTCATAAGAAACCACGAGCTAATGACTCATATGAACCACGGGCTAATGACTCATAAGGAAACACGGGCTAATGACTCATAAGGAACCACGGGCTAATGACTCATAAGAAACCACGAGCTAATGACTCATAAGAAACCACGAGCTAATGACTCATAAGAAACCACGAGCTAATGACTCATAAGAAACCACGAGCTAATGACTCATATGAACCACGGGCTAATGACTCATAAGGAACCACGAGCTAATGACTCATAAGGAACCACGGGCTAATGACTCATAAGAAACCACGGGCTAATGACTCATAAGAAACCACGAGCTAATGACTCATAAGAAACCACGAGCTAATGACTCAGAGTTATAATAGTAGAATACACAAGGTGTAATTTCAATATTTGGTTTTCAACAGTTTAGCTTAGGGCCCCCAAAAGACTTGGGGTGTCTCTGACTGCATTTGTAGGTATGGATGTGGGTACGCAGACCTGCGAGCCAATGTGTGCCCCTTCATGATGAGTTACGATTCTTTTGTGGTCCCCACCTCCATCAAAGTTGCCCATCCCTGCTCTGGAGGAATAACCTAGACAACCCTCTCTGTTATCTCTTATGCCAGTCCAGTCCACTGAAAAATTGCTGTTGACATTAACATGGAACGTTAACCCAGCAATATTTCTCCAGTTGTTGTTTTTATGAATGGTAATGGTTAACCTCGGACTGTGCAAACACAGCTCTAAAACAGCTGAGTGGAGACGAGGACTGGGAGTGTCTGGTCTGGTAGTTAAATAATCATGATGGAGTCTGGAGAGGAGGCGTCTGGAGAGGAGGCGTCTGGAGAGGAGGCGTCTGGAGAGGAGGCGTCTGGAGAGGAGGCGTCTGGAGAGAGAGCATTGACCAGGAATGCCGCCGATCTAGAAGAGGCCAAAACAAACCAGCCACTCAGGCCGTTTTACAAACCTGACAGAGTCAAGAGTGGTTTCATTGTGAGAAGAGCGTTAAAACCAGGACCAGGTTTTTGGAGCTGAAATAATAAACCAGAATATCACTCGGGATAAATAGTCTATCCATGGTTCCAGAGAATTAACACGTATTTTAACTCTGTTTGTCAGATATTTTTATACGCTGAAAAGCTGTGGTAAATGGTTTAGTTGTGTCTGTTGTGTTAGGCCAGGTGTGCTGCCTTAAACAGACTTTTTGCTTTTTGCATGACTCAGCCGCTTTGGCCCACACAAAGCAGTTGAGCCGTGTGTGTGTGTGTGTGTGTGTGTGTGTGTGTGTGTGTGTGTGTGTGTGTGTGTGTGTGTGTGTGTTGACCCATCGCAGCTGTTTTGACTGTGTCGTTGTGGTTTGGCCACAGCACGGTGGTTTGAGTGATCAGTTAACTGCGTGGTCTACTTCAGGCAGGTGTTTGAGTGTGTTTACGTCAGTGTCAGTCCTCAGTGCCAGTCTGTTTTTGAGCTGTGAGAGTGTTTGTGTGTACAGTGCATTCGGAAAGTATTTAGACTCCTTGACTTTTTCCACATTTTGTTACATTAGAGCCTTATTCTAAAATTGAAAATGTTTTTTTTCCCCCCCCTCATCAATCTACATGCAATACACCATTATGACAAAGCAAAAAAAGTTTTGGGGACATTTTGGCACGTTTTAAAAATAAAAAACTGAAATATCACATTTACATACAGTACCGTTCAAAAGTTTGGGGTCACTTAGAAATGTTTTTGAAAGAAAAGCAATTTTTTTGTCTGTTTAAAATAACATCAAATTGATCAGAAATACAGTGTAGACATTGTTAATGTTGTAAATTACTATTGTAGCTGGAAATGGATGATTTTTTAAATGGAATATCTACATAGGCGTACAGAGGCCCATTACCAGCAACCATCACTCCTGTGTCCCAATGGCACGTTGTGTTTGCTAATACAAGTTTATCATTTTAAAAGGCTAATTGATCATTAGAAAACCCTTTTGCAATTATGTTAGCACAGTTGAAAACTGTTGTCCTGATTTTAATGAAGCAATAAAACTGGCCTTCTTTAGACTAGTTGAGTATCTGGAGCATCAGCATTTGTGGGCTCGATTACAGGCTCAAAATGGCCAGAAACAAAGCACTTTCTTCTGAAGCTTGTAAGTCTATTCTTGTTCTGAGAAATTAAGGCTATTCCATGCGAGAAATTGCCAATAAACTGAAGATCTCGTACAACGCTGTGTACTACTCCCTTCACCGAACAGCGCAAACTGTGTTTAACCAGAATAGAAAGAGGAGTGGGAGGCCCCGGTGCACCACTGAGCAAGAGGACAAGTACATTAGAGTGTCTAGTTTGTCCTCAACTGGCATCTTCGTGAAATAGCACCCGAAAAACATCAGTCTCAACGTCAACAGTGAAGAGGCGACTCCGGGATGCTGGTCTTCTAGCTCTGCCAGGTTGGATGGGGTGTTTCGCTGCACAAGTATTTTCAGGTCTCTCCAGAGATGTTCGGTCGGGTTCAAGTCCGGTCTCTGGCTGGGTCACTCAAGGATATTCAGTGCCAGGTTTCCTCCAGACATGACGCTTGGCATTCAGGCCAAAGAGTTTAATCTGGGTTTCATCAGACCAGAGAATCTTGTTTCTCGTGGTCTGAGAGTCCTTTAGGTGACTTTTGGCAAACTCCAAGCGTGCTGTCATGTGCCTTTTACTGGGGAGTGTCTTCCGTCTGGCCACTCAACCATAAAGGCCTGATTGGTGGAGTGCTGCAGAGATGGTTGTCCTTCTGAAGGTTCTCCCTTCTTCACAGTGGAACTCTGGAGCTCTGTCAGAGTGACTGTTGGGTTCTTGGTCACCTCCCTGACCAAGGCCCTTCTCCCCTGATTGCTTAGTTTGGCTGGGCAGCTGGCTCTAGGAAGAGTCTTGGTGGTTCCAAACTTCTTCCATTTAAGAATGATGGAGGCCACTGTGTTCTTGGGAACCTTCAATGCTCCAGACATTCTTTGGTACCCTTCCAAAGATCTGTGCCTCGACATAATACTGTCTTGGAGCTCTACGGACAATTCCTTCGACTTCATGGCTTGGTTTTTGCTCTGGCAACTGTGGGACCTTATATAGACAGGTGTGTGCCTTTCCAAATCATGTCCAATCAATTGTCCACAGGTGGACTCCAATCAAGTTGTAGAAACATTTCAAGGATGATCAATGAAACAGGATGCACCGGAGCTCAATTTCGAGTCTCATAGCAAAGGATCTGAATAATTATGTAAATAAGGTATTTCTGTTTTTATTTTTAATACATTTGCAAACAATCTGTTTTCGCTTTGTCATTATGGGGGTTTGTTTGTAGAATGATGAGGAATTTAACAAAAATTGATTCCATTTTAGAATAAGGCTGTAAAGTAACAACATTTGTAAAAGGTGAAGGGGTCTAAATACTTTCCGAATGCACTGTTTGTAAATGTGAGGATGTGAAAAGCTAAATATTGGGACAGGTGTCGAGTAGAGTGGGGATTTGACAAAGCTGGAAAAACGGAGCTATTTGTAAATAATATGCTCAGATTTCCTTTGAGATTTTCTGCTACGTTCTGGGCTGTAAATCATTACACTACAGGCCCCGGGGAAGCCCCCAACACGGGTAGACACCAGGCCAGGGGAGGATGCTGTGATCCTGGGTACGATGTGTATCCAGATGCTGGCCTGTGGAAACACTTCTCATCTTGTTAAAAGATCTCAATTTTGAAGGGTTAACGGATCATCACACACTTCCTCCTGAATTAACCTCTGACCTCTTGAGGTGACCTGAATGGAAAGAACAGTCCTGAACAACACCAGGGAGGTCAGCTGATCAAGAAACAGGCTCTGTGGTGCTTCTGTTTATTTCCCTCTGACTTGTCTCGTGTGCCAAACCTCAAAACGTGAGTCTTATGAATCGAGAATTCAAGATAAGGTGCTGGGAAGCGGTTGAGGTTCAGGCTACCAACTGAAGGCAGTTGGAATCTATCAGCGAAAAGTTACCAGGCCTGCCAGTGGCACTCAACCCCCCCCCCCCCCCCCCCCCCCTTACCGGTTCTGTTGATGTGGCAATGGAACCAGAGCCCACCCCGTGTCTCGGTAACCTCTGTTTCCCGGCGTTCCCAGGCCCTGGTGGTGGCACGGATCCCAGATCTGGGCCGGGAGGACAGAGCGGGAGAGTTTCTCAGGAGACGGAATACAAACAGTTATGGAGCTGTCATCTCTCCTCCTCTCGTCTGCTCTCCGGATCCAAATAACTTAATCAACCAGCTGGTCCATTAGAGCCAGTGTCTTACAGGCTTACTGCTGCTGGGGGGGAGAGGGGTGCAGGCAGGTTTCTGGGAGGGGATGTGTTTAGCTGTCATTCACACACATGGGGGAAGTGTGTGTTTGGGTTAGGATGATTGAGTGTTGATTTAAATCCTCGGGATAAGAGGTGATGTTCAGGACGATAAGGGTTAAGATTCTCCGGCTAAAAGTTTTTTACTGGGGCAAATTACATTTTATTTCTAGTGTGTGTATGTGGCCTAACTCTAACCTCTGATAGTAGTCCCTCCAGCTGTCTTTTCAAGATGCCGTTCTGGTTCTTTGGCGCCTGGTTCTCAGACAGAGCCATCTCTGATAGGCTAAAGTGTTTAAAGCTTCAACTTCGAAAGAGTATATTCACTGGCTATACCAAACATTATATTCACTGGCTATACCAAACATTATACACTGCTCAAAAAAATAAAGGGAACACTTAAACAACACAATGTAACTCCAAGTCAATCACACTTCTGTGAAATCAAACTGTCCACTTAGGAAGCAACACTGCTTGACAATAAATTTCACATGCTGTTGTGCAAATGGAATAGACAAAAGGTGGAAATTATAGGCAATTAGCAAGACACCCCCAATAAAGGAGTGGTTCTGCAGGTGGTGACCACAGACCACTTCTCAGTTCCTATGCTTCCTGGCTGATGTTTTGGTCACTTTTGAATGCTGGCGGTGCTCTCACTCTAGTGGTAGCATGAGACGGAGTCTACAACCCACACAAGTGGCTCAGGTAGTGCAGCTCATCCAGGATGGCACGTCAATGCGAGCTGTGGCAAGAAGGTTTGCTGTGTCTGTCAGCGTAGTGTCCAGAGCATGGAGGCGCTACCAGGAGACAGGCCAGTACATCAGGAGATGTGCCAGAGCCCTGCAAAATGACCTCCAGCAGGCCACAAATGTGGCATGCTGTGTTGCCGGGGGAACCGTTTACGATGTCACATGTCTTAGATGTCTGTTTATTATTTTCTGCTGCAGAGAGCGGTAGCCATCAGCGAGCGGTAGCCATCAGCAAGCGGTAGCCATCAAAGGCTAAATAATTATCCCAGGAAATGAAGTAGAGCAAGGCTAGCTTTTATGTTAACCCCACCTTCTTTCCATTCACTCTCTCTCGCTTTCTGTCGCTCCTTTCCCACCCACTCTCTTCTCACACATCCCCCTCTCTTCTCCTATGGTTCTCACTCTTTATTTTAAGGAGCCACATTCCTGAGTGATGCTCACTGGTGTTCTGTGCCAGATCCCCCCCCCCCTCTCTCTCTCTTTCTCCCGGACTATGAGTGCTCATGGGTACGTCATCCTTTGCCACCTGTTTTAGTCCAGCTGATAAATCAGATGATATGAATGATGAAATGCCCTTCTCCTGTTGACACAACCACCCCAGAGAACTACAACCACCCCAGAGAACTAGAACCACCCCAGAGAACTAGAACCACCCCAGAGAACTAGAACCACCCTCCTGCTGAGTACTAACCTTAATCCACAGACCAACAGGTGCTTGGGACAGAAGGTCCCCAGGGCACTCACAGATCAAACCTTTTTTCTAACGAATGTCGTTTTTTTACCCTTTCATCATGATGTTTACACTTTTCATTTCAATCAGCTGTGATACGGGACTGGGATGGAAGTAACCTAGGTAGAAATGTCAATGAAACAAAGTTACGGGGGGTGCATTGCACACCTGCAGGTCAGCGTTGGATTTCTTAACACTCTTAACGGGAGATTACATGGATCTCCACACTAAAATAACCCTAGTTGCAACGAAAAGAACAGCGGGATAGAGTAAACTATTTAGACCAGCTGATCTGACGTTGTCACGGTGTCAAGGCGGCTTGATACTCCAAAATGGTCCGAAATGGTCGTTGTCTGTGTTCACTCGGCCCGCCCCAATGAAGTAACATCCTATCAGGAACAACCAAATCAAAATAGGAAAAAGAGAAATAGAAGAATATAACTGAAATGTAATTATTCAACTGGAAATGTAGCCTATCAAGCTTTGAAAAACTACAAACCTCAAATTTCCCACTTCCTGGTTGGATTTTTCTCAGGTTTTCGCCTGCCATATGAGTTATGTTATACACAGACATCATTCAAACAATTTTAGAAACTTCAGTGTTTTTTATCCAATACTACTAATAATATGCATATATTAGCATCTGGGACAGAGTAGCAGGCAGTTTACTCTGGGCACGCTTTTCATGCAAAAGTGAAAATGCTGCCACCTATCCCAAACAGGTTAAAGAAACTAAATGTGCTACTCTGCATCTCTGCTAAATGTGAGTTGTATTTAGTAAATGTTGTTATTGTTTGCTTTTCTAATGTCTACCAACATTGCCAGCTAAAATAGTTAGACAAGCTAACTACAAGGCTAGTTATGAGGTTGGGAGATTGGGAACCTATCTGGGCTAGCTAAATGAAGCCAAATTCATAAAATTGCTAGGTGGCTAGTAGTATTACAGATTTTATTAGTACATTTTTTTCAACGGGAAGTATTTGATGTGGGTACAGGCCCCTGTGGCCATGATGCCTCTGAGCCTAACCACCAGCTCATCACACATACACAATCACGCCAAGCTGTATGTTTTGTTTTTCAAAGCGATTAACAGTTTAAAAAAAATATATATAATAATAATGATCATTTCATTTGTAGAACTTTAACCACATAGAGTCGATGTCCATGCCACAGCAGAAATCGTATTAGTATAATAATACAAATCCCCATAAAAATCTGTCTGTTTTAAATAACTGTATTAGAATACAAGATAATTTGAGGAAAAAATACAACACAATCACCATTTAGTTTCAGTTATACCATGGCATTGTTGAATAATCGTTTCTGATTGGCTTGAAGGGCATTCTAGAGCATGCATAATTTCCCTATAATGCACGGAATATTAGCAAGGTAGAATTCAGTGGCTGTAGTTCATTCTTACTGTTCTATTGAGCTGCTTTTGAAAGCAAAAGTTTAATTGAAAACATAATTAAATTCATATTAGCAAGCTAGGACTGATGGCTTGGTTAGCTAAACTAGCAAGTCTGTTTGGTTACCAGGGCAACTACTGTATCTATCTAGTAAACTTGCATGCTACTTCAGTGAATGTTGAACACATTTCTACCTGCAAATGAACACATTTGTTGCAGTTAAATGTGTAAATTTAATTTAATTATAGCCATGGTATGAAAGGGAAAATTAACTCGGGGCTCTATGCGTTCTATGGAAAATGCACAGCATACACTGCAACTCAGTGGAAGGTCAGTTTCACTCCGCTAGCACGTCGTGGAACACACCTTCCACGTAGGTCGTTCATTATTTTTCAGAGAACGCATAACCCTCGTTGATTATCCCTTACATGTCAAGAGAGAAATCGGTGAGACTAAACCCCGACATCTGCTTTAGGGAGAGGTAAATCGGTGGACTAAACCCCGACATCTGCTTCAGGGAGAGGTAAATCGGTGAGACTAAACCCCGACATCTGCTTTAGGGAGAGGTAAATCGGTGGACTAAACCCCAACATCTGCTTTAGGGAGAGGTAAATCGGTGGACTAAACCCCGACATCTGCTTTAGGGAGAGGTAAATCGGTGGACTAAACCCCGACATCTGCTTTAGGGAGAGGTAAATCGGTGGACTAAACCCCGACATCTGCTTTAGGGAGAGGTAAATCGGTGGACTAAACCCCGACATCTGCTTTAGGGAGAGGTAAATCGGTGGACTAAACCCCGACATCTGCTTCAGGGAGAGGTAAATCGGTGGACTAAACCCCGACATCTGCTTTAGGGAGAGGTAAATCGGTGGACTAAACCCCAACATCTGCTTTAGGGAGAGGTAAATCGGTGGACTAAACCCCGACATCTGCTTCAGGGAGAGGTAAATCGGTGGACTAAACCCCGACATCTGCTTTAGGGAGAGGTAAATCGGTGGACTAAACCCCGACATCTGCTTTAGGGAGAGGTAAATCGGTGGACTAAACCCCGACATCTGCTTTAGGGAGAGGTAAATCGGTGGACTAAACCCCGACATCTGCTTTAGGGAGAGGTAAATCGGTGGACTAAACCCCGACATCTGCTTCAGGGAGAGGTAAATCGGTGGACTAAACCCCGACATCTGCTTCAGGGAGAGGTAAATCGGTGGACTAAACCCCGACATCTGCTTCAGGGAGAGGTAAATCGGTGGACTAAACCCCGACATCTGCTTTAGGGAGAGGTAAATCGGTGGCCAATAATGGGAGATCAGCTTTGCGGATGATTTCAGCATATATTGATGGTTTAACGACAGATCAGATGGCGATAATCTGGTGGCCATCAAATGGCCCGTATAGGCTAACGTCTCTCGCTCTCTCTCTCTTCATCCCCGCTCTCTCCTCCAGTCGAAGGTGTCCCAGCGGCAGCAGAGGATGATAAAGAACAGGGAGTCAGCGTTTCAGTCCCGTAAGAAGAAGAAGGAGTACCTGCTGACGCTGGAGGTCCGTCTCAAGATGGCGCTGTCTGAGAACCAGCTGCTCAAGGACGAGAACGGCACCCTGAAGAGACAGCTGGAGGGACTACTGTCAGAGGTCAGAGTTAGGCCACAAACACCTGTCAACTATATTAAACAGTTAAGAGAAAATGTTTTCTGGGCCAGGCTGGGAGTGGATGTGTAATGTAATGATGCGTTTCCTGTGATATAATGTGATGATGCGTTTCCTGTGATATAATGTGATGATGCGTCTCCTGTGATATAATGTGATGATGCGTTTCCTGTGATATAATGTGATGATGCGTTTCCTATTCCTGTAGAACACGGTTCTGAAGACCAGTGCTCCTAAGAGGCGGGCCATTTGTCTCATGGTTGTGCTGGTGTTCCTCATGCTCAATGTTGGACCAATGAGGTGAGTCTGCCTGGGACTGAGGTGAGTCTGCCTGGCACTGAGGTGAGTCTGCCTGGCACTGAGGTGAGTCTGCCTGGCACTGAGGTGAGTCTGCCTGGCACTGAGGTGAGTCTGCCTGGCACTGAGGTGAGTCTGCCTGGCACTGAGGTGAGTCTGCCTGGCACTGAGGTGAGTCTGCCTGGCACTGAGGTGAGTCTGCCTGGCACTGAGGTGAGTCTGCCTGGCACTGAGGTGAGTCTGCCTGGCACTGAGGTGAGTCTGCCTGGGACTGAGGTGAGTCTGCCTGGGACTGAGGTGAGTCTGCCTGGGACTGAGGTGAGTCTGCCTGGGACTGAGGTGAGTCTCTGTCATTCTACCACAGTGTGCACTTGTTTATTCCCACTGCAATGCCTTTGAAAAGGTCAGGGGGAGTGAGCAAGTGCCCACTTATGGGACTGAGAGAAGGGTAGAAAATCATATCGTAGCCTGTGTTCCCCAAACAGTTGGATCATTGATTTCAGCCTTTTTTACTCAGGGGTTTTTGATCATGTCTTTCTTTCTTTTTCTCCTCTCTCTGTCTCCATCTCTCTCTCTCTCTCCATCTCTCTTCTACCATCCTCTCCCCTTCCCTATCTCTCCCCTTCTCCCACCCTCTCCCTGTCCCGTCCTGCTTCAGTTTGTTTGAAGGTGGCCGTGGCTCTAAACTCCAGGCTGGCTCTATGCACAGCGGCAGACATCTGCTGGACTTCTCCCAAGAGACAGAGACCCCGGTGGGCCCCGAATCCCTCCAGACCACCCCTCCGACCCACAGGTAATGACCTAACTCAGCATCACCACACACCTGGCTGTGGCGGACATGCTGCATGCCTCCGCTTCACTCTGCACTTTAACTATGTTTATACTGCACGCACGCACGCACGCACGCACACACACGGCAGTGTACGTCAGTGTTGTCCAGGTCAGGATATTCTGAACACCCGCTCACTTAACCCGGAAGCCAGCTGCACCAATGTGTCGGAGGAAACACCGTTCAACTGACAACTGAAGTCAGCCTGCAGGCGCCTGGCCCGCCACAAGGAGTCGCTAGAGAGCGATGAGCCAAGTAAAGCCCCCCCGGCCAAACCCTCCCCTAACCCGGACGACGCTGGGCCAACTGTGCGCCGCCCTATGAGACTCCCGGTCACGGCCGGTAATGACACAGCCTGGGATCGAACCTCAGGCTGTAATGACGCCGCAACACTGTGATGCAGTGCCTTAGATAAACGGTCTGTCTCAGTTTCGTGGACCAGGGCCAGAACTTGGGACGTTGCTGGCTTGTCTCTGAGATGGTTGGTTACCTGACACTAATTTTGTATATTTGCTGATCCCATGTATTAAAACAAAGTTTAAAAACACTGTCTTAGAACAGATCAGACTCCATGTTCCACTGTAAGATGACCACGGTGGGTCTGGAGAGGTAGAGACTGGGTTGGGTTGGTCTGGACTGGAGAAGTAGAGACTGGGTTGGTCTGGACTGGAGAAGTAGAGACTGGGTTGGTCTGGACTGGACTGGAGAGGTAGAGACTGGGTTGGTCTGGACTGGAGAAGTAGAGACTGGGTTGGTCTGGGCTGGACTGGAGAGGTAGAGACTGGGTTGGTCTGGACTGGACTGGAGAGGTAGAGACTGGGTTGGTCTGGACTGGACTGGAGAGGTAGAGACTGGATTGGGTTGACCAGGACTGGAGAGGTAGAGACTGGGTTGGACTGGACTGGAGAGGTAGAGACTGGGTTGGGTTGACCTGGACTGGAGAGGTAGAGACTGGGTTGGTCTGGACTGGAGAGGGGGAGGTAGAGGCTGGGTTGACCTGGACTGGAGAGAGGGAGGAAGAGGCTGGGTTGACCTGGACTGGAGAGAGGGAGGAAGGGGCTGGGTTAGGTTGACCTGGACTAGAGAGGGGGAGGTAGAGGCTGGGTTAGGTTAACCTGGACTGCAGAGGGGGAGGTAGAGGCTGTAAAAAAAAATAAAAAAAAATGTAGAGGCTGGGTTGACCTGGACTGGAGAGGGGGAGGTAGAGGCTGGGTTGACCTGGACTGGAGAGGGGGAGGTAGAGGCTGGGTTGACCTGGACTGGAGAGGGGGAGGTAGAGGCTGGGTTGACCTGGACTGGAGAGAGGGAGGAAGGGGCTGGGTTAGGTTGACCTGGACTAGAGAGGGGGAGGTAGAGGCTGGATTGACCTGGACTGGAGAGGGGGAGGTAGAGGCTGGGTTGACCTGGACTGGAGAGGGGGAGGTAGAGGCTGGGTTGACCTGGACTGGAGAGAGGGAGGAAGGGGCTGGGTTAGGTTGACCTGGACTGGAGAGGTAGAGGAAGGGGCTGGGTTAGGTTAACCTGGACTGGAGAGGTAGAGGAAGGGGCTGGGTTAGGTTAACCTGGACTGCAGAGGGGGAGGTAGAGGCTGTAAAAAAAAAATTAAAAAAAAATGTAGAGGCTGGGTTGACCTGGACTGGGGAGGTAGAGGCTGGGTTGACCTGGACTGGAGAGGGGGAGGTAGAGGCTGGGTTAGGTTAACCTGGACTGCAGAGGGGGAGGTAGAGGCTGTAAAAAAAAAATTAAAAAAAAATGTAGAGGCTGGGTTGACCTGGACTGGGGAGGTAGAGGCTGGGTTGACCTGGACTGGAGAGGGGGAGGTAGAGGCTGGGTTAGGTTAACCTGGACTGCAGAGGGGGAGGTAGAGGCTGTAAAAAAAAAAAAAAAAAAAATGTAGAGGCTGGGTTGACCTGGACTGGGGAGGTAGAGGCTGGGTTGACCTGGACTGGAGAGGGGGAGGTAGAGGCTGGGTTGACCTGGACTGGAGAGGGGGAGGTAGAGGCTGGGTTGACCTGGACTGGAGAGAGGGAGGAAGGGGCTGGGTTAGGTTGACCTGGACTGGAGAGGTAGAGGAAGGGGCTGGGTTAGGTTGACCTGGACTGGAGAGGAGGAGGAAGGGGCTGGGTTAGGTTGACCTGGACTGGAGAGGAGGAGGAAGGGGCTGGGTTAGGTTGACCTGGACTGGAGAGGTAGAGGAAGGGGCTGGGTTAGGTTGACCTGGACTGGAGAGGAGGAGGTAGAGGAAGAGGCTGGGTTAGGTTGACCTGGACTAGAGAGGGGGGGTAGAGGTAGAGGCTAGGTTTGGGGGATAGGAGGCAGTGCATTTACTAGTTAGGGTTTGTTGTACGGAGGAGTTATCGATATTTTTGGGAAACGCGACATCGGTCCTTGGACCTCATTTGTAAATTACTTCAATAACATGCGGCTTTGATATGTCGTCAGGTTTTTTAGTTTTTTTCGCCATTAGCTGTTGCTGAAGCAGCAGCTACTCTTCCTGGGGTCCACACAGAACATAAAACATGACATAAAACAGAACATTAATAGACGAGAACAGCTTGAGGACTCAACTACAAAAATGTAATAAACAGTGCATTTGGAAAGTATTTCAGACCCCTTCACTTTTTCCACATTTTATTACATTACAGACTTATTCTAAAATGGATGAAATAAATTGTCCTCAACATTCTACACACAATACCCCATAATGACAAAGCCAAAACAGGTTTTTAGAAATGTTTGCAAATTTATAAAAAATGTAAAACAGAAATACCTTATTTGCGTAACTATTCAGATCCTTTGCTACGAGACTCGAAATTCAGCTCAGGTGCATCCTGTTTCCATTGATCATCCTTGAGATGTTTCTACAACTTGATTGGAGTCCACCTGTGGTAAATTCAATTGTTTGGACATGATTTGGAAAGGCACACCTGTCTGTATAAGGTCCCATAGTTGACAGTGCATGTCTAGGGCTGTTACGTAACTGTATTACTGCCACACCGGCGGTCACAAGCACGGATTGCAGTCACATTCCACGTGACCGCTTAGTCACTGTAGACTTCTAAAAGCTCTGATGCTGCTGATGGTCATTAGTAGCCTACTAAATGTGATAACTGCCTGGTACTCAGCACTCTATTGTCCCTCTAATTACTCAGACATCAATACAAATGTTTTCGAAAATCTAATCAAACACTCCATGAGCTCATGTTGCACAACATTTCTATAGGCTATGCAATTGCGTGAGAAAACAGAGTGATGGCCTCTATTAAAAAGAGGAGGATCCCATCAGCATTGATAGGCTAGGCTTACTATATTTATTTCGGCAGTTACCCTAGTGGTTAGAGCGTTGGGCCAGTAACAAAAGGCTGGTAGAGCAAATTCCCGAGCTGACAAGGTAAAAATTTGTCGTTCTGCCCCTGAGCAAGGCAGTCAAACCACTGTTCCTAGGCTGTCATTGTAAATAAGAATTTGTTCTTAACTGACTTGCCTATTTAAATAAATAAAGAGAAAATAAATAAAAAAATCTTCCTTAATTTTCCTAATATCAAGCACATTGCTTGTCTTTACAACAGGAGTATAGCCTACCTGGCTGGCAAGAAAATGAAGCACTGGGGAAAGCGTTGTCTATTCGCTATGTATTTTATTCCCCTGCCCCATGTTTTGAGACAGGTGCATGATAATGGTCCATTCTAAATCAAAACAAATTTCACACATATATTATTTGGTATACAGTTGAAGTCGGAAGTTTACATACACCTTAGCCAAATACATTTCAACTCAGTTTTTCACAATTCCTGACATTTAACCTCTCTTGGGTATGTGGGACGTGCGTCCCACCTCTTCAACAGCCAGTGAAACTGCTGGGCGCCAAATTCAAATACAGAAATACTCATTATAAAAATTCAGAAAACAAAACATATTTTACATAGGTTTAAAGATGAACGTCTTGTGAATCCAACCACGGTGTCAGATTTAAAAAATGCTTTACGGCGAAAGCATACCTTACGATCATTTGAGAACATAGCCCACTAGACAATTCATTATAAACAGTAACCAGCCAAGTAGAACAGTCAGAGTCAGAAATAGAGAAAATGAATCCCTTACCTTTGATGATCTTCATATGGTTTCACTCAGCAGACATTAATTTACTCAATAAATGTTTCTTTTGTTCGATAAAGTCTCTTTATATACAAAAACCTCAGTTTTGTTCGCACGTTTTCTTCAGTAATCCACAGGCTCAAACGCAGTCAAAACAGGAAGACAAAAAAATCCTAATTGTATCCGTAAAGTTCCTAGAAACATGTCAAACGATGTTTATATTCAATCCTCAGGTTGTTTTTAGCCTAAATAATCGATAATATTTCAACCGGACAATAGCGTTAATTTAAAAGGTAAACAAGAATTGCTCTCTCTGTCGAGCGCATGAAAAAGCTCTGCGACACTTTAGCGTCCAGTCATTTCGAATGCTCTTATTCCCTAATTTTTCAGAATTCAAGCGTGAAACTGTTTCTAAAGACTGTTGACATCTAGTGGAAGGCAAACTGCAGTTTGAGTCCTAAGTCAATGGATACTGTAATGGCATTGAATAGAAAACTACCAAACCAACAAACAAAAACATTTCTCAGGTTTTCGCCTGCCAAATCAGTTCTGTTATACTCACAGACACTATTTTAACAGTTTTGGAAACTTTAGAGTGTTTTCTATCCAAATCTACCAGTTATATGCATATCATATCTTCTGGGCCCGAGAAGCAGGCAGTTTAAATTGGGCATACATTTCATCCAAAATTCCGAATGCTGCCCCCTACCCTAGTGAAGTTAATCCAAGGACAAATTCCCTGTCTTAGGTCAGTTAGGATCACTACTTTATTTTAAGAATGTGAAATGTCAGAATAATAGTAGAGAGAATTATTTATTTCAGCTTTTATTTCTTTCATCACATTCCCAGTGGGTCAGAAGTTTACATACACTCAATTAGTATTTGGTAGCATTGCCTTTAAATTGTTTAACTTGGGTCAAACGTTTCGGGTAGCCTTCCACAAGCTTCCCACAATAAGTTGGGTGAATTTTGGCCCATTCCTCCTGACAGAACTGATGTAACTAAATCAGGTTTGTAGGTCTTCTTGCTCGCACACGCTTTTTCAGTTCTGCCCACAAATTTTCTGTAGGATTGAGGTCAGGGCTTTGTGATGGCCACTCCAATACCTTGACTTTGTTGTCCTTAAGCCATTTTGCCACAACTTTGGAAGTATGCTTAGGGTCATTGTCCATTTGGAAGACCTATTTGCAACCAAGCTTTAACTTCCTGACTGATGTCTTGATGTTGCTTCAATATATCCACATAATTTCCCTTCGTCATGATGCCATCTATTTTGTGCACCAGTCCCTCCTGCAGCAAAGCACCCCCACAACATGATGCTGCCACCCCCGAGCTTCACGGTTGGGATGATGTTCTTTGGCTTGCAAGCATCCCCCTTTTTCCTCCAAACATAATGATGGCCAAACAGTTCTATTTTTGTTTCATCAGACCAGAGGACATTTCTCCAAAATGTACGATCTTTGTCCCCATGTGCAGTTGCAAACCGTAGTCTGGCTTTTTTATGGCGGTTTTGGAGCAGCGGCTTCTTCCTTGCTGAGCGGCCTTTCAGGTTATGTCGATATAGGACTCGTTTTTACTGTGGATATAGATACTTTTGTACCTGTTTCCTCCAGCATCTTCACAAGGTCCTTTGCTGGTGTTCTGGGATTGATTTGCACTTTTCACACCAAAGTATGTTCATCTCTAGGAGACAGAACGCGTCTCCTTCCTAAGCGGTATGACGGCTGCGTGGTTCCATGGTGTTTATACTTGCGTACTATTGTTTGTACAGATGAATGTGGTACCTTCAGGCGTTTGGAAATTCCTCCCAAGGATGAACCAGACTTGTGGAGGTCTACAAAAGGTATTGGTTGTTTTCTTTTGATTTTCCCATGATGTCAAGCAGAGGCAGTGAGTTTGAAGGTAGGCCTTGAAATATATCCAGAGGAACACCTCCAATTGACTCAAATTATGTCAATTAGCCTATGAGAAGCTCCTAAAGCCATGACATAATTTTGGGGAATTTTCCAAGCTGTTTAAAGGCACAGTCAATTTAGTGTATGTAAACTTCTGACCCACTGGAATTGTGATAGAGTGAATTATAAGTGAAATAATCTGTCAGTAAACAATTGTTGGAAAAATTACTTGTGTCATGCACAAAGTAGATGTCCTAACCGACTTGCCAAAACTGTAGTTTGTAACAAGAAATTTGTGGAGTGGATAAAAAACAAGTTTTAAATGACTCCAACCTAAGTGTATGTAAACTTTCGACTTCAACTGTATGTAAAGACCAGATTAAATCAGGGATTGTCTCATGGGTGTCAATATTAGCCTATCACTTGTGAATGATATATTATTACTGGTGAATGATGCCCAGCTTGTGTGCAATAAGGCAAGAAGCACATTAAACCGCTTTAAATCTTGTCTGCTAAATGAACTAGCGTAGCCCGCAGCCATATGGCATAGCAAGATCAGGGCCAATTCAGAGTATTCTGATCTTCTGAAATAGACTACATTTTCTTCACATCATGTTTCTTTAGACCTGTCTAAAATAAATAATGGATTTATTGTGAAGGTGTAGGCTATATTACATGGATTTATTCAATTTTAAAAAATGTAGATGTTCCAAAGGTCTGCATCAGTGTCTTGTAGGCTGTGTTAATTAACGGTCAATTACTGTGAGACCGGCAGTTATTTGCTTAACAATCACCGGCTGCTATAATGTCATGACCGCCACAGCCCTATGCATGTCGGAGTAAAAACCAACCCATGAGGTCGAAGGAATCGTCCGTAAAGCTCAGAGACAGGATTGTGTCGAGGCACAGATCTGGGGAAGGGTACCAACAAAAAAAAGAATGATCCCCCTTTTTCTCCCCAATTTCCTGGTATCCAATTGGTAGTTAGTCTTGTCTCATCGCTGCAACTCCCGTACCGACTCAGGAGAGGCGAAGGTCGAGAGCCGTGCGTCCTCCGAAATGTGTCACTGTGCACTGCGTCCAGCCCGCCACAGGAGTCGCTAGTGCGCGATGGGACAAGGACATCCCTGCCGGCCAAACCCTCCCCTAACCCAGACAACGCTGGGCCAATTGTGCGCCGCCCCATGGGTCTCCCGGTTGCGACAGAGCCTGGACTCAAACCCAGGCTCTGTGCCGTAGACCACTGTGCCACTTGGGAGGCCTCAGGACAACCATCTCTGCAGCTCTCCACCAAGCAGTCCTTTATGGTAGAGTAGATTCACAGGCGTTGTTTCTCGTGAACTTAGTTGCCATCTTGCTGCAGTCCTATTTCATCACATCAAGCTCTCTGGGAGAATTGCAAAGCGTTTTTTCAAGTCCTGGACCTCTCTGGTCAGATCATACATTATTTTACTTGTTGTATCCACCAATATTTGAACAAAGCTCTTAAAGCTATTCTCCTGCTGTTGTAACAGCTCCTTGTAGAGTCATTTATGTTGGTTTAAACGATCTTTCACATGCGCTAGAGAAACATTTTCCTCTGCAGCTTTAGGTGGCATGGTAGCAGAGTCGGCTAAAGTTGGTAGCTATACCACGCAGTTCCAGCCAGGTCCGGTTGTAGGGAAACAGCAACAAGCACCAGGGAATACAGCCACAATTAGCACGAGACGCCACCTCCGTGGTCCACAAGGGCTATCCGTGTCACGGGCTGTGTTCAAGCTGTTTGTGGAAAACCCTGCTAGCTTAATAGCTAGGCTAGTAGCTAGCTACGGCAAACAGCTTCAGACTGTTTTTGTCTCGCAGGATCCTGGGACAGATAGTAGTGGTCACAGCAACTGAGGCTAGCCGCATCGCGCGATCCAAAATCAAAAAGTACATAAACCAAACTTTACGAGAAAACACTGTCACAACTTTGCAACAATAAACCGAGGTCTCTCGTTCAGCACACGTCACGCTCTGATGACGTGAGGTCGGTCGTGCCGAACGCGAGCACTCTTTTGAAAATGTTATTTTTCTGCACAGCTTTCATAGCCTCTCGTGCCTTCTTAAAATGACGGGTCGTAGTATCTGGGCCGACGCGTGAGGCAGGTCACGTTTCATACGAACCATTTCTTCTTCTGTGGTATCACGTTTCTCCCAAGTGCCATTATGCCAGCTCCGGCAGGAAGGAACACATTAGCTGTAACAGGGTGGAGACAGAACTAGGTGGGAGGTTATGAAACGAACCCAGGGGTCCTCTTCAGCAGTTGGACAGGGTTAATACGCACCCCTGCCCTACGCCCCTCACCCCTGGCTTTGAGTTATAAGGCCTTCATGTTCTGTTCGCCGTGTTCTGTCTGGCGGAACCGTTGGCAGACCAGACTGTCGAGAAACTGGATCCACTGAGACGAATGCATATAGGCCTAGGGCACGTTAGCTAAGATGGATGGACAGAAAGACTGAGGGGGTAGGTGGAGTTCTGTCGGTCGTCGTCGTGGGTAACAGGGCCCCGAGTCTGCAGGTGGACAGTTGAAACATCATCAGTTCCTAACCACTCACTGCCTCAGTCACCAGGAATTCTCATAGAATTATCGTTGAATCTCCAGCCATTTAATTTTATGTAATTAAATGACGTTTGAGGAAGTAAAAAAAATATATACATTAAGCAGCATGGATTATGGGTCCTCATGTAGAGCTTTACATTAGAGGCACGGTAATGAAACCAGATGGAGGAAGATTTCAGAAGATCCATACTATAGAAACCCATTCATCTGTTACCGCCAACTAAAACCTTCCTTCAAGACCTTCTCCAAAGCATCTGTGCCCAATACGCTGGCCTCCCTTCCTGCCTCCCTCCATCCCTGCCTCCCGGCCTCTCTCCCTCCCGGTGTTATGTAAGTTTTCTTTATCTTGGTTGTGATATTCTGTTGAGTGTTTAGTCTGGCCCCCATTCCATTTCCATTATTTAGGCTCAGCCCACTCACCGTATTTCAACTCGTCAGTTGTCGAGTTTGCACTTTTCCCTCGTCTTTTCTCCGTGCCATATCTCGGTGTCAGCAGAATCTTATCCCAGAGTTCTGTTATTGGCAGCGTGATCCCGAATGGTGTCCGTGGTAATTCCCCAGCCTGTGACAGACTGTGGACACATTGTATTGAACAGATCAGCACTTGCTGGATGGTACGACTCATCATTTTTTAAATTGTCTTCAGACCTAAACGCACGCCCACCGCCAACTCTGCACATGTCAGTTTCACGGCCTAGTTTGGCATCCTGTACACGCCGGTATCATTTAACATGGGATTAATGACCTCCATATCGAAGAGTTGCGAGTGTCATTGTACACTACTCTGTGGGTAGTCTCAGGGCTCCACGTGGCCTTGGTAGGCAGAGGCAGGGCCGTCTTGGTTTCACTCATTACCTCACAGTGGGGAATCTCTCACCTGTATCCAAGAATAGTTTTTTTTTTTTTGCCGCCAAAGTAAAAGAAATCTTAACTTTTCTCTCACTGTTCTCCCTCTCTGTCTCCCTCTCTGTCTGCGTCTCTCTCCCTGTCTCTGTCTCTGTCTCCCTCCATCCGTCCGTCCGTCTGTCTGTCTTAGTTCGGAGGATAAGGCTCTGATGGTGGTGAAGAAGGATCCTCTGTTCTTCGGACCTCCTCCTCCCTGTCTGCCGCCTGTCAACAGGACCAAATGCCTCAGGTCAGTTCTACACGCTGTTTCACTCTGCCCCATAGGGTTATATACTGTTTCACTCTTCTCTAGGGTTATATACTGTTTCACTCTGCTCTAGGGTTATATACTGTTACACTCTGCCCTAGGGTTATATACTGTTTCACTCTGCTCTAGGGTTATATACTGTCACACTCTGCTCTAGGGTTATATACTGTTTCACTCTGCTCTAGGGTTATATACTGTTACACTCTGCTCTAGGGTTATATACTGTTTCACTCTGCCCTAGGGTTATATACTGTTACACTCTGCCCCTAGGGTTATATACTGTTACACTCTGCCCTAGGGTTATATACTGTTACACTCTGCCCTAGGGTTATATACTGTTTCACTCTGCCCTAGGGTTATATACTGTTTCACTCTGCTCTAGGGTTATATACTGTTACACTCTGCCCCTAGGGTTATATACTGTTACACTCTGCTCTAGGGTTATATACTGTTACACTCTGCCCTAGGGTTATATACTGTTTCACTCTGCCCTAGGGTTATATACTGTTTCACTCTGCCCTAGGGTTATATACTGTTACACTCTGCCCTAGGGTTATATACTGTTTCACTCTGCCCTAGGGTTATGTACTGTTTCACTCTGCCCTAGGGTTATATACTGTTACACTCTGCCCTAGGGTTATATACTGTTTCACTCTGCCCTAAGGTTATATACTGTTTCACTCTGCTCTAGGGTTATATACTGTTACACTCTGCCCCTAGGGTTATATACTGTTACACTCTGCTCTAGGGTTATATACTGTTACACTCTGCCCTAGGGTTATATACTGTTTCACTCTGCTCTAGGGTTATATACTGTTTCACTCTGCCCTAGGGTTATATACTGTTACACTCTGCCCTAGGGTTATATACTGTTTCACTCTGCTCTAGGGTTATATACTGTTACACTCTGCTCTAGGGTTATATACTGTTTCACTCTGCTCTAGGGTTATATACTGTTACACTCTGCCCCTAGGGTTATATACTGTTACACTCTGCTCTAGGGTTATATACTGTTACACTCTGCCCTAGGGTTATATACTGTTTCACTCTGCTCTAGGGTTATATACTGTTTCACTCTGCTCTAGGGTTAAATACTGTTACACTCAGCCCTAGGGTTATACACTGTTTCACTCTGCTCTAGGGTTATATACTGTTTCACTCTGCCCTAGGGTTATATACTGTTTCACTCTGCCCTAGGGTTATATACTGTTTCACTCTGCTCTAGGGTTATATACTGTTTCACTCTGCTCTAGTGTTATATACTGTTTCACTCTGCCCTAGGGTTATATACTGTTTCACTCTGCCCCTAGGGTTATATACTGTTTCACTCTGCTCTAGGGTTATATACTGTTACACTCTGCTCTAGGGTTATATACTGTTTCACTCTGCCCCTAGGGTTATATACTGTTACACTCTGCTCTAGGGTTATATACTGTTACACTCTGCTCTAGGGTTATATACTGTTACACTCTGCTCTAGGGTTATATACTGTTACACTCTACCCCTAGGGTTATATACTGTTACACTCTGCCCCTAGGGTTATATACTGTTTCACTCTGCTCTAGGGTTATATACTGTTTCACTCTACCCCTAGGGTTATATACTGTTACACTCTTCCCCTAGGGTTATATACTGTTTCACTCTGCTCTAGGGTTATATACTGTTTCACTCTGCTCTAGGGTTATATACTGTTTCACTCTGCTCTAGGGTTATATACTGTTACACTCTGCTCTAGGGTTATATACTGTTACACTCTGCCCCTAGGGTTATATACTGTTTCACTCTGCTCTAGGGTTATATACTGTTACACTCTGCTCTAGGGTTATATACTGTTTCACTCTGATCTAGGGTTATATACTGTTTCACTCTACCCCTAGGGTTATATACTGTTTCACTCTGCTCTAGGGTTATATACTGTTACACTCTGCCCTAGGGTTATATACTGTTACACTCTGCTCTAGGGTTATATACTGTTTCACTCTGCTCTAGGGTTATATACTGTTTCACTCTGCCCTAGGGTTATATACTGTTTCACTCTGCCCCTAGGGTTATATACTGCTTCACTCTGCTCTAGGGTTATATACTGTTACACTCTGCCCCTAGGGTTATATACTGTTTCACTCTGCCCTAGGGTTATATACTGTTTCACTCTGCTCTAGGGTTATATACTGTTTCACTCTGCCCCTAGGGTTATATACTGTTTCACTCTGCTCTAGGGTTAAATACTGTTTCACTCTGCTCTAGGGTTAAATACTGTTTCACTCTGCTCTAGGGTTATATTCTGTTTCACTCTGCCCTAGGGTTATATACTGTTACACTCTGCTCTAGGGTTATATACTGTTTCACTCTGCTCTAGGGTTATATACTGTTTCACTCTGCTCTAGGGTTATATACTGTTTCACTCTGCTCTAGGGTTATATACTGTTTCACTCTGCTCTAGGGTTAAATACTGTTTCACTCTGCTCTAGGGTTAAATACTGTTTCACTCTGTCCTAGGGTTATATACTGTTACACTCTGCCCTAGGGTTATATACTGTTACACTCTGCCCCTAGGGTTATATACTGTTTCACTCTGCCCTAGGGTTATATACTGTTACACTCTGCCCTAGGGTTATATACTGTTTCACTCTGCTCTAGGGTTATATACTGTTACACTCTGCTCTAGGGTTATATACTGTTTCACTCTGCCCCTAGGGTTATATACTGTTACACACAACCCTACTTAGTCCCATCTCTAATTCCTCCACATAAAACCAACCCTACTTAGTCCCATCTCTAATTCCTCCACATTAAACCAACCCTACTTAGTCCCATCTCTAATTCCTCCACATTAAACCAACCCTACTTAGTCCCATCTCTAATTCCTCCACATTAAACCAACCCTACTTAGTCCCATCTCTAATTCCTCCACATTAAACCAACCCTACTTAGTCCCATCTCTAATTCCTCCACATTAAACCAACCCTACTTAGTCCCATCTCTAATTCCTCCACATTAAACCAACCCTACTTAGTCCCATCTCTAATTCCTCCACATTAAACCAACCCTACTTAGTCCCATCTCTAATTCCTCCACATTAAACCAACCCTACTTAGTCCCATCTCTAATTCCTCCACATTAAACCAACCCTACTTAGTCCCATCTCTAATTCCTCCACATTAAACCAACCCTACTTAGTCCCATCTCTAATTCCTCCACATTAAAACAACCCTACTTAGTCCCATCTCTAATTCCTCCACATTAAACCAACCCTACTTAGTCCCATCTCTAATTCCTCCACATTAAAACAACCCTACTTAGTCCCATCTCTAATTCCTCCACATTAAAACAACCCTACTTAGTCCCATCTCTAATTCCTCCACATTAAACCAACCCTACTTAGTCCCATCTCTAATTCCTCCACATTAGGCCTTAAGACTATCTACGCCATTTAAATAACATTCTAAACCACAAGATTTAGTAAAGCAATGTCCATATCTGATTCAGGTGAATGAATATCTGTCCTGGTTCTTTTTTCAATCGTTAGATGGAAACCATCTAAGGTTTAGTTTTATGCACGCTCAGAACATTCTGGAGGTTCAGCATTTGGACTCCATATGGACTCTCTTCATCACTGCAGCAAATTGGCTCCCAAGCTTTATGGAACAATTAATCAGATGTAGTGTTTCTTTACATGTCATAAAGATATGCCTTCATCCTGAATCCATTTAGATGGCTTTTAAGTCTTTTGTCTTATTGTTGGCTTTAATTAGAGAGAGAGTTTTATCAATTTAAAGTGTTTTATTATTATTAGTACTATCTCAAAGTGCTACAATGGCTGAATGAAAATTCAAATCCGAGATGTAGACAGAGTAAGGACACAACTTATAGGCTTTAGATGGAGAAACCTATCACAGCAAAGCAGACTGGTTATTTGTGGGGGGGAGACAGCCAACCAGATCTCTTCCAGTCCACGGAGTGCACATGTATGTGCAAATGTCTAAATGACTCAGTGATTTGATTTACAGGTTGAACCATGAGCTGCGAGGCTGGGTCCATCGACACGAGGTGGAGCGGACCAAGACCAGACGCATGAGCAACAGCCAACACCGAGCCAACAGGACTATCCCTGTACGCACAGTACTGATGCATCTAGTAAAGCAGCACCCTACACACACGCACTGACACACGCACACACACACACACACACACACACACACACACACACACACACACACACACACACATCAACACACACACATGCACACCCACCAACACACACACACACACACTGACACACACACACACACACTCACACATATAATAAACTAAGATTTTCAAACTGTACAATAACCGATCTGTTATGTTACGTCAGTTTAATAACCGATCTGTTACGTCAGTTTAATAACCGATCTGTGATGTTACGTCAGTTTAATAACAGATCTGTTATCTTACGTCAGTTTAATAACCGATCTGTTATGTTACGTCAGTTTAATAACCGATCTGTTACGTCAGTTTAATAACTGATCTGTTACGTCAGTTTAATAACCGATCTGTTATGTTACGTCAGTTTAATAACCGATCTGTTACGTCAGTTTAATAACTGATCTGTTACGTCAGTTTAATAACCGATCTGTTATGTTACGTCAGTTTAATAACCGATCTGTGATGTTACGTCAGTTTAATAACCGATCTGTGATGTTACGCCAGTTTAATAACCGATCTGTTACGTCAGTTTAATAACCGATCTGTTACTTCAGTTTAATAACCGATCTGTGATGTTACGTCAGTTTAATAACCGATCTGTGATGTTACGTCAGTTTAATAACCGATCTGTGATGTTGCGTCAGTTTAATAACCGATCTGTGATGTTACGTCAGTTTAATAACCGATCTGTTACGTCAGTTTAATAACCGATCTGTTACGTCAGTTTAATAACCGATCTGTTATGTCACGTCAGTTTAATAACCAATCTGTTATGTTACGCCAGTTTAATAACCGATCTGTGATGTTACGCCAGTTTAATAACCGATCTGTGATGTTACGCCAGTTTAATAACCGATCTGTGATGTTACGCCAGTTTAATAACCGATATGTGATGTTACGTCAGTTTAATAACCGATCTGTTACGTCAGTTTAATAACCGGTCTGTTACGTCAGTTTAATAACCGATCTGTTACGTCAGTTTAATAACCGATCTGTTACGTCAGTTTAATAACCGATCTGTTACGTCAGTTTAATAACCGATCTGTTATGTTACGTCAGTTTAATAACCGATCTGTTATGTCACGTCAGTTTAATAACCGATCTGTTATGTCACGTCAGTTTAATAACCGATCTGTGACGTTACGTCAGTTTAATAACCGATCTGTTACGTCACGTCAGTTTAATAACCGACCTGTGATGTTACGCCAGTTTAATAACCGATCTGTGATGTTACGTCAGTTTAATAACCGATCTGTGATGTTACGTCAGTTTAATAACCGATCTGTGATGTTACGCCAGTTTAATAACCGATCTGTTCTGTTACGTCAGTTTAATAACCGATCTGTGATGTTACGTCAGTTTAATAACCGATCTGTTACGTCAGTTTAATAACCGATCTGTGATGTTACGTCAGTTTAATAACCGATCTGTGATGTTACGTCAGTTTAATAACCGATCTGTTATGTTACGTCAGTTTAATAACCGATCTGTGATGTTACGTCAGTTTAATAACCGATCTGTTACGTCAGTTTAATAACCGATCTGTGATGTTACGTCAGTTTAATAACTGATCTGTTACGTCAGTTTAATAACTGATCTGTTACGTCAGTTTAATAACCGATCTGTGATGTTACATCAGTTTAATAACCGATCTGTTACGCCAGTTTAATAACCGATCTGTTACGCCAGTTTAATAACCGATCTGTTACGCCAGTTTAATAACCGATCTGTTACGCAAGTTTAATAACCGATCTGTTACGTCAGTTTAATAACCGATCTGTTACGCCAGTTTAATAACCGATCTGTTATGTTACGCCAGTTTAATAACCGATCTGTTACGTTAGTTTAATAACCGATCTGTTACGTCAGTTTAATAAACGATCTGTTATGTTACGTCAGTTCATGTTTTAAATTCTTAGGTCTTTTGGATTTCTTTCGACTATTTTTATCCTCTCTACCCTGCCACACTCTCTTCCTCCCCTCTCCCTCTCTCTTCATGGGAATGAACCTAATCCAGCAGTCTTGGGAAAGTAAACACAACTGTTAGAGGAAGGATTTTAGTAATCACTTTCCCCTCTGCTCTCTCTCTTCCTCTTTGTTTAGCAGAATGAACCAATCCCTCATCTAAACAGTCTTATGTCAGCTGATGACGGGTGGATGTGTTATCCCATGACAGTCCAATACTCCCACTCTCTCCAGTCCACACAGGCACTGTGTCAGAGAACCTGGAGATATATTTTCCCAGGACCCCTATAGACTTCTTGGGTTCTTGGGTGATTCCAACATGTTGAATGATTCCAGTACAGAACAGCACCACTCTACAATGTGTTTTTAGGAGTGGGCAGGTCCACTAACTCAGAGTGTTTGTTTATTGGACAGATGTAGAGGTGGAAAGATTGAGGATAAGTTTGTTTGTTTATTGGACAGGACATTTAGTAGACTATCATGATTTAGTTTCAAGAAAGGATTTGTACTTGTGTTAATGTTCTGTGAAGCTAGGAGGTTAGCTAATTGAAGTAATATTGATAGTTTGTAAATGTGAAGCAGGTAAAATGAACTGTTCAACAAGAAACTTGTGGCTTAGTTAAGTCAGAATGACTGAGTGAGTTTCTACTGAAAGGAAACAGTTGAGTTGTTCAGCAATGAGCTGAACCTTTTGTTTCCCCTGTATGTACCATACACAGCCCCCTGAAACGTGACACACCTCTGTTTTCCCCTGTATGTACCATACACAGCCCCCTGAAACGTGACACACCTCTGTTTCCTCTGTATGTACCATACACAGCCCCCTGAAACGTGACACACCTCTGTTTTCCCCTGTATGTACCATACACAGCCCCCTGAAACGTGACACACCTCTGTTTCCCCTGTATGTACCACACACAGCCCCCTGAAACGTGACACACCTCTGTTTCCCCTGTATGTACCATACACAGCCCCCTGACCCACCATGACTACTTGGAAAAGTCTTAGCCGGCCAGTTGAATAGAAACAACATTAGCATTTTTTGGTTTAATTTCTACTCATTCAAATAAATGAGCAAAGAGACATGTCTCTTTTTAGTTTTTGAGCCATTTGTTTGGGAGGTATTCACAGCTAGCTGTTTCCCTAAGGCCTTGGTTTGAAGGTTTTAATGAGAACCATCCATTATGCCCAGCCCAGGAGGGCCCAGCTATGCTCCCACAAGAAAAAACACTTGAGTTATGCCTGGAGCGATGTCATTTGTCTGGGGGAAACTGTGTGGCTGGCATGGTCCCTGAGGTAGAGGTGGTCAGTGACTTGGGATGTGTGTTTACACAGGCAGCCCAATTCTGATCTTTTGCCCAATTATTGGCAAAAGATGTGAACTGATTTGTCAAAAGACCAATTAGTGGCAAAAGATGTGATCTGATTTGTCAAAAGACCAATTATTGGCAAAAGATGTGATCTGATTTGTCAAAAGACCAATTAGTGGCAAAAGATGTGATCTGATTTGTCAAAAGACCAATTGGTGGCAAAAGATGTGATCTGATTTGTCAAAAGACCAATTGGTGGCAAAAGAAAATCTGAATTGGGCTGCCTGTGTAAACACAGCCTTGATGATGTGACGTCTTCCTGAAATGGATAGAGTGTCACCCAGCTCTCTGCTGGAATAAAGGAGGCCAGGGAGCTTGTTATTGACTGCGTGGGATGAAGACACATACACACCTGGACATATACTGTACCAACATACTGTACTGTACCAACATACTGTACTGTACCAACATACTGTACCAACATACTATACTGTACCAACATACTGTACTGTACCAACATACTGTACTGTACCAACATACTGTACTGTACCAACATACTGTACTGTACCAACATACTGTACCAACATACTGTACTGTACCAACATACTGTACCAACATACTGTACTAACATACTGTACCAACATACTGTACCAACATACTGTACTGTACCAACATACTGTACCAACATACTGTACTGTACCAACATACTGTACCAACATACTGTACTGTACCAACATACTGTACTAACATACTGTACCAACATACTGTACTGTACCAACATACTGTACCAACATACTATACTGTACCAACATACTGTACTGTACCAACATACTGTACCAACATACTGTACCAACATACTGTACTGTACCAACATACTGTACCAACATACTGTACTGTACCAACATACTGTACTGTACCAACATACTGTACCAACATACTATACTGTACCAACATACTATACTGTACCAACATACTATACTGTACCAACATACACAGCCAACAAATGTGTCTCCAGTAGTTTTCACTTCATTAAAATGTTCTAACCACTAACTAACTCTCTCTGTCTCTCTCTCTCCTCTGTCTCTCTCTGTCCTCTGTCTCTCTCTGTCCTCTGTCTCTCTCTCTCCTCTGTCTCTCTCTCTCCTCTGTCTCTCTCTCTCCTCTGTCTCCTCCTCTCCTCTCTCTGTCTCTTTCTCTCTCTCCTCTCTCTCCTCTGTCTCTCTCTCCTCTGTCTTTGTCTCTCTCCTCTGTCTTTGTCTCTCCCTCTCTCTCTCTCCTCTGTCTCTCTCCCTTGTCTCTTTCTGTCTCTATCCTCTCTCTCTGTCTCTTTCCATACAGAAAGAGGATAAGAAGGCTGAGGTGTCCCAGGTCCTAACAGTCCAGTACACTGACTCCACAGAGAAGTGAGTGGAGGAGTGTATATATACAACATATCTGATTTCTAGATGTATGTATGTTTACCTTATTCCAGTGTTCAGACCGTCAGTCTGCCAGGGAGTATCAGATGTCTTTACTGTGTCAGTCTGCCAGGGAGTATCTATCAGATGTCTTTACTGTGTCAGTCTGCCAGGGAGTGTCTATCAAATGTCTTTACTGCGTCAGTCTGCCAGGGAGTATCTATCAAATGTCTTTACTGCGTCAGTCTGCCAGGGATTATCTATCAGATGCCTTTACTGCGTTAGTCTGCCAGGGATTGTCTATCAGATGTCTTTACTGTGTCAGTCTGCCAGGGAGTATCTATCAGATGTCTTTAGTGCGTCAGTCTGCCAGGGAGTATCTATCAGATGTCTGTACTGCGTCAGTCTGCCAGGGAGTGTCTATCAGATGTCTTTACTGCGTCAGTCTGCCAGGGAGTATCTATCAGATGTCTTTACTGCGTCAGTCTGCCAGGGAGTATCTATCAGATGTCTTTACTGCATCAGTCTGCCAGGGAGTGTCTATCAAATGTCTTTACTGTGTCAGTCTGCCAGGGAGTATCTATCAAATGTCTTTACTGCGTCAGTCTGCCAGGGAGTATCTATCAGATGTCTTTACTGCATCAGTCTGCCAGGGAGTATCTATCAGATGTCTTTACTGCATCAGTCTGCCAGGGAGTGTTTATCAGATGTCTTTACTGCATCAGTCTGCCAGGGAGTATCTATCAGATGTCTTTACTGCATCAGTCTGCCAGGGAGTGTCTATCAAATGTCTTTACTGCGTCAGTCTGCCAGGGAGTGTCTATCAAATGTCTTTACTGCGTCAGTCTGCCAGGGAGTATCTATCAGATGTCTTTACTGCGTCAGTCTGCCAGGGAGTATCTATCAGATGTCTTTACTGTGTCAGTCTGCCAGGGAGTGTCTATCAGATGTCTTTACTGCATCAGTCTGCCAGGGAGTATCTATCAGATGTCTGTACTGCGTCAGTCTGCCAGGGAGTATCTATCAGATGTCTTTACTGCGTCAGTCTGCCAGGGAGTATCTATCAGATGTCTGTACTGCATCAGTCTGCCAGGGAGTATCTATCAGATGTCTTTACTGCGTCAGTCTGCCAGGGAGTGTCTATCAAATGTCTTTACTGCGTCAGTCTGCCAGGGAGTATCTATCAGATGTCTTTACTGCGTCAGTCTGCCAGGGAGTATCTATCAGATGTCTTTACTGCGTCAGTCTGCCAGGGAGTATCTATCAGATGTCTTTACTGTGTCAGTCTGCCAGGGAGTATCTATCAGATGTCTTTACTGCGTCAGTCTGCCAGGGAGTATCTATCAGATGTCTTTACTGTGTCAGTCTGCCAGGGAGTATCTATCAAATGTCTTTACTGCGTCAGTCTGCCAGGAAGTATCTATCAGATGTCTTTACTGCTGGCTTTTTGACTTACACTCTTAGATCTGCCTTATGGACGTTTGAGTTTTTGGCCTCACGAAGCTTTTCCCATTTGTAAATCCGATTTGTAAAACAGCTTTCAACTTTTCAGGACACCATACAACATTAAAAACAGACATATTCACTTGCAGTACAAGTTCCGTTTTTAGTATGAAATGGAAAAATTATAATATTCTAAATATGACATTTTGTATTTGTGCCCCAAGAGGACTAATGTTTCTGTTTGCAATCATATGTTATTTTGGTCCTACATTTTCCTCATGCTTTTGACTTTCCCACATTTGAAAATCAAGTTGATGGCCAACCAGACACTCTCTGGGGCATAGTAGCAGGCCTTGCCAAACCTTTAACCTTGACCCTGACTGTCTGTCATTAAAGTGGGATACAGACTGCAGAGAAGGACCACGTTTACATGCTCACAGTTTTCCCAGATAGTAGCTCGTATCACGCTTAAGGTCTTATGCGGGATAAGCTGTTTACATGCACCTCTTGATATCCCGCTCACAAGTATCCCTGTTTCCATGAATAAACAGAATATTCTTCATTTAAGTTCATAAGGGTAAAATGGAATAGTAACTGAAATCTGGACACTGACTGTATGCCCATAACCTCTCACATGTAATATAATATTAACTCATGCAGAATTATGCATTTCTTGCAGAAAAATTCGACAAAAAAAAATGTACATTTTGTCTCGGGAACAGGAGTAGGGAAATACGATTTCTTTCAGCATCTCTTGAGAAAACACAAGTGTGCTGTGCATATAACTGTTATATTTGACACTATTATGCAAGCAGACAGTTTTTCAACCACAAAGTTATGCACCCAAGACAAACTGAAGTCTTATCAGAAACTTGTTTCATAGTCTTCTCAGCTTTTCATTTCCTTAAAACTGGTCAAGCTGATGACATTTGTACATTTTTGCTATGGGAACAATCTTTCCACTGTTTTGAAATGTATTGTATTTTCTCCCCGGTCCCTAAACGAAACAGACAACTTTGCCGGTGTAAACTAGATTACTAATGCATTCATTCTATCTATGTAAGACTGTTCCTAGGTCGTCATTGAAAATAAGAATTTGTTTTTAACTGATTTGCCTAGTTAAATAAAGGTCAAATTAAATTCAGCTGAGCCCTAGTTCATTTAGTCTTCTGGGGCAACAATTTATGACAGAAATGTAGCTGCGTGTATCAAACTATAGTTGACAAACAAATGGCCTATGTCTGAAATTATAGTAATATGGCCGACCAAATGTCTGAAATTATAGTAATATGGCCTACCAAATGTCTGAAATTATAAGCAGAAACATATAAGCAGAAACATATCTAAATGAGGGTGAAAGTAGCCTAAGCCAGTAGACTATACGGTCCAGAATGGAGTAGCAGCAAAACTATTTATGATGGAATTAGTATGGTGGATCAAACTGAGCAGGTAACCTACTTTTTAAAATGATTTGTTTGACAATCAGATGAAAACATTATCACACAACACCAATGATATGTGAAACTGACCCTGTGCAGACCGCAAAAACACTAAACGGGATAAGATGTTTACATGCCAGAGTATCCCGTCTAAGAACAGCAAATATCAGGCATCTTATCCAGGTTTCTCATGACCGGGAGACGTTGTTTTTTGGGGTTAATGTAAATGGGATATGACGTTAAGTATCCCGAATAATAACAGGATATTAGTGTGTAAACGTGATCAATGACTAGGGCTGGTGTGACTAGGGCTGGTGTCTCTAGGGCTGGTGTCTCTAGGGCTGGTGTGACTAGGGCTGGTGTCTCTAGGGCTGGTGTGACTAGGGCTGGTGTGACTAGGGCTGATGTCTCTAGGGCTGGTGTGACTAGGGCTGGTGTGACTAGGGCTGGTGTGACTAGGGCTGGTGTCTCTAGGGCTGGTGTCTCTAGGGCTGGTGTGACTAGGGCTGGTGTGTCTAGGGCTGGTGTGACTAGGGCTTGTGAGGTCCTAAGACTGAGGCTGGTGTGTCAAGGGCTGGTGTGTCAAGGGCTGGTGTGTCAAGGGCTGGTGTGACTAGGGCTGGTGTGACTAGGGCTGGTGTGACTAGGGCTTGTGAGGTCCTAAGACTGAGGCTGGTGTGTCAAGGGCTGGTGTGTCAAGGGCTGGTGTGTCAAGGGCTGGTGTGACTAGGGCTGGTGTGACTAGGGCTGGTGTGACTAGGGCTGGTGTGACTAGGGCTTGTGAGGTCCTAAGACTGAGGCTGGTGTGTAGTGGTGCGTTCTCCTGATGTTTTGGCTGTAGAGTTGATCAACTCTGTCAAAATATATTACATCTGTTGTGCATTCTTGTACTGCAAGAATGCACATGTTTGATTCCTGTGAAAACAAAAGCTCAACTGCATATTCATGCAAATGTCCCTGAGGAAAGGAGTTTAGAATCCGTTCTGGTGATTGTTGTATACAGCGGAGCCTGTAACTGAAGTAAATATTGTATTTGTCTCTCTCTCTCCCCCACAGGAGCCCAGGTAATGAGCTGCAGGTGTACTACGCTCCTCACCGCACCTACAACGACTTCTTTGACGAGATTCATCGCCGTGGAGACACCTTCTACGTGGTGTCTTTCCGCAGGGTGAGTTTGGAATGACTTTAGAACGTTCGTTCATTTGATTTAAGTTATTTATACATATTATACCACTTCAAAGGTAACCTGAACATAATCTATACCTGCTGGCTAGTTCACATAAAATAATGTTTGATAGTTGATTTATATTACTGAGTAGATGTCACCTAAGGGGGGGGGGTTTAGTAGCAGGCTTCCAGGGACGTTATTTCCATGTCCCTAGGGCTGGTTAGAGAAACGCTGCAAACGCTGATGGGATACATATGGATCGACTTATGGATTATTAATAACATGTAAAAGGAAAAACACTGCAAATGTTTGCTCCGCTCTTCTTGGCCACCCTGTGTGCTCCTCACTCTTCTCTAAAGGAGAGACCTGATGTTTTCTCTCGAAGAGAGAGGGAACAGTGAGATGCCTCAAATGTGACTCAAATGTACATGTCTGGGATGTATTGTCTAGGTAGAACGTCACAGATGCAGGGTGAAAGCCTGTTACATGTCTGTGATGTATTGTCTAGGTAGAACGTCACAGATGCAGGGTGAAAGCCTGTTACATGTCTGTGATGTATTGTCTAGGTAGAACGTCACAGATGCAGGGTGAAAGCCTGTACATGTCTGTGATGTATTGTCTAGGTAGAACGTCACAGATGCAGGGTGAAAGCCTGTAAAGTCATCAGACACTTGAGAGAGGCTATTAGGCCTAATCTACATCCAGGGGCCAGGTCCAAGACGTTAGCATCAGTCAGCTCACACCTCTGTCTGTGTTAAGGTCTGGATTTGGGTGGGAAGGAAAGGAAGGGTGTAGTTCCTCTTTCCAGCCTATCCCCAGGCCATTCATAATCATCAGTTAAACCGTGTCTAGAGGTTACTCTCTGCTTTTGTGATGAAACAACGGTGTGGTTGAATTTATTCTGCCGCTGTGTCTTCTTGTTGCCTCGTCCCAAGGCCTATATATCACGGTGGCAAGGCATATGAAGACAGTTTGTCTGTTAACGTTGGTTATACAATTATTGCATCTGAGCTCCTAGAGTGTACGACTCTCCTCTTTTCTTTTTCAAGTCCTATGAACTCTCAGGTTATACAGCGAACAACGTACTTAGCAAAGAACAGGTTGTAATATGGAGATTTCTTCTGGAGAAAGCTTCCCCGGTGATTTTACCCGACCTCCACTACTGAATTGAACTTTGTTTTACCTGAGAGAGTCTGACCACCAATCAGAGACCTCTGTGATGACACACCTAATGATGACCACCAATCAGAGACCTCTATGATGACACACCAAATGTGTTTGATGGATCATTTTTGTCTTCTTCTAATGCCTCTTAAGAGGAAAGTAATAGAAGAGTAACCGAAAGTAATCCGATTACGTTACTGAGTTTGGGTAATCTGAAAGTTACGTTACTGATATCGATTTTGGACAGGTTAACAAGTAACTGTAACGGATTCCATTTAGAAAGTAACCTACCCAACCCTGGCGAGCAGACACAGCTCTACGTAACCTAGCCTGGATTGACCTCTCCCGTACACACTTCTTGTGCTCTAGCTCTGACTAAACAAAAGGAAACCAAGTCTGTTAAATGTTGCACAAGTTTCCATGAATTATAATTACTTCCATAAAGCCCTGGATCCTCATGTTCTCGGTTCCATCCCTTTGTAGACTATACTGCTGCACTTTCAGACACTCTAAACTGGGCCAAGGACTGAAAAAAAGGACACTTAATGACATTGTTTATTGGAAAAATAGCTAACATTAGGTAATGACTAATTGCAGTCAAAAACAGGCTTGTAAATTTGAAACTCTTCCTGCCGTCCGTTCAAACAAAGACGTGTTCATGGTCCTGGGGCCAAGGCTGAGTCGGAACAGACCGGAGGATTAAAACTGACCTGCTTCTCACCACCTCTAGGCTCTCTCTCTTTCTCTTTCTTTTTCTCTCGCACTCTCTAATTCAAGCTGCTTTATTGCCGTGAGCAACAATGTATACAATATACATACATCACGCTCTCCGCAGCCGATATGAGTAAGACCTTTAAACAGGTCAACATTCACAAGGCCGCAGGGCCAGACGAATTACCAGGACGTGTACAGCGAGCATGTGCTGACCAACTGGCAAGTGTCTTCACTGACATTTTTAACCTCTCCCTGTCCGAGTCTGTAATACCAACATGTTTCAAGCAGGCCACCATAGTCCATGTGCCCAAGAACACTAAGGTAAACTGCCTAAATGACTACCGACCCATAGCACTCACATCTGTATCCATGAAGTGCTTTGAAAGGCTGGTCATGGCTCACATCAACACAATTATCCCAGAAACCCTAGACCCAATTCAATTTGCATACCGCCCCAACAGATCCATAGATGATGCAATCTCTGTTGCTCTCCACACTGCCCTTTCACACCTGGACAGAAGGAACATCTGTATCAGAATGCTGTTCATTGACTACAGCTCAGCGTTCAACACCATAGTGCCCACAAAGCTCATCACTAAGCTAAGGACCCTGGGACTAAATACCTCACTCTGCAACTGGATCCTGGACTTCCTGACGGGCCACCCCCGGGTGGTGAGGGTAGGTAACAACACATCCGCCACGCTGATCCTCAACACAGGGGCCCCTCAGGGGTGCATGCTCAATCCCCTCCTGTACTCCCTGTTCACTCATGACTGCACGGCCAGGCACGACTCCAACACCATCATTAAATTTGCCGATCACACAAGTGGTAGGCCTGATCACTGACAATGATGAGACAGCCTATAGGGAGGAGGTCAGAGACCTGGCCGTGTGGTGCCAGGACAACAACCTTTTCCCTCAACGTGATTAAAGCAAAGGAGATGATTGTGGACTACAGGAAAAAGAGGACCAAGCACACCCCCATTCTCATCAAAGGGGCTGCCGAGGAGCAGGTTGAGAGCTTCAAGTTCCTTGGCACACCAAGACAGTCGTGAAGAGGGCATGACTAAACCTATTCCCCCCCAGGAGACTGAAAAGATTTGGCATGGGTCCTCCGATCCTCAAAAGGTTCTACAGCTGCACCATCGAGAGCATCCTGACTGGTTGCATCACTACCTGGTATGGCACCTGCTCGGCCTCCGACCGCAAGGCACTACAGAGGGTAGTGCGAACGGCCCAGTACATCACTGGGGCCAAGCTTCCTGCCATCCAGGACCTCTATACCAGGCGGTGTCAGAGGAAGGCCCTAAAAATTGTCAAATCCACCCTAGTCATAGACTGTTCTCTCTGCTACCGCATTTAATTACTTGTTACCTTTATCTGTTATTCTTATCCTTTTTTATTTATTTACTGCATTGTGGGTTAGGGGCTCGTAAGTAAGCACTGTAAGGTCTACACCTGTTGTAGTCGGCACACGTGACTAATACAATTTGATTTGACGTTGTAATAAAATAATGAATTATAATCATTTTAAAGTGATTAGTTACTATAAGAATACATCATTTAAAATAACAATCAAATAGTATCAGTGAAGAGTAATAGGAAAATCTACTAAATAATATGGACTACTACTATTATTACTACTAAAATGAATGAATGAATGCTACCACTACTATTATTTACACTAATACTACAACTACCATTACCTCTGGTATCATTTATCTCTAATATCTCTACTACTACCATTACCTCTGATATCATTTATCTCTAATATCTCTAC